>NW_026287292.1:0-44895 GCF_023373465.1 Oncorhynchus keta | reverse complement strand
ACATTAGTTTCTCCTTTTAGTTTGGGTGGGAATGAGTCCCATCTGGTCCGTCAAGTCTACACCAATACAAAGGACGTATGTAAAAGTCAGGATGGAAATAAACTTTTCATAAACCCTTAAACATTGAAAAGAACTTCAAAAACAATTATATTCTGTTGCGTGGGTTGTATTAGCAACAACAATGATTACACACATATATAATAATATCACAATGAGTTCTGGTTCCTCCAGAAATGTCCTGTACCTCGGGCCTAAAAAGAGTCCTGCCCGGTAAAGGAGTTCAGTGAACTCAAGTGACTTTTGTCACGCGATGTTTGTCCGTTCGTTCCGTGTAGCGTAAACCCAGTATTAAACATACAATCAATATAACAATTACTTTACCACAGAACCTTAAAGCGGATCAACTCTTAATTAAGTCCTCAACTACCACTAACTACACAAATCACAGTATACATCACATCCAAACAAATGAAATACCGTATACAAAAAGGTGGTAGTCAGTCGGTCAGTCAGACAATCCAATCCGCCAATAGATCTCCAGCGGAGAAAGGCCACGAAGAACGGAGAGGTGTAGTCCAGGGACGCAAAGAGTGGATCCGATCCTGGGTACACTCTCTTAGGCTACAAAACACACGTTTAACGCCAACAAAACAAACGGAATAGAGATGCTTCGGAACTGAGGGTTGAACACATCCTCATGCACGTCTCCATCACAACCCCACTTTCGTGCAGCTGATGCTGGCTATTTAATTGGGAATTAAAGGGAAAGCGCCCTATTGGAAGGAGCTGCACTGAGACGGTTCAGAAAATTCAGGGCCGTCACACACCCCTCCCTGGAAAAAGCCGACCATTGCCCTGGAAGGCACATCTTGGTCGGGGGGAAACCGAGAAAGGTCTCCTCATCACTTTCCTCTACAAAAATATTCATTACTTTTTGGAGCTCACGCTCCTCAGCTGAGGAGTCACAGGCCTTAAGGTGCGAGACTTCTGGGTCTGGGAATCCGAGAAAAGTATCCTCACTATCCTCTTCAAAGATATCCAGGACCTTGCGGCGCTCAATCGCCTCCAATTCCTCAGCCGAGGGGTAACAGGCCTTAAGGCGTGAGACATGGACGATGCGCATATCTTCACCTGTGTCCTCTTTCACCACTCGGTAGTTCAAAGGGCCCATCTGCTCCACAATCCTATATGGTCCTTGCCATTTAGGAGCGAGCTTGGCCGAGAAGAATTGTTCAGCTTTCGAGTAAGGATGAGAGCGAAGCCACACCCGATCACGAAGCTGGAACTGCATGTCTCGTCTGTTCTTATCATAATTTCTCTTCTGCTTGAGTCGAGCCTGGATCATGTTCTTTGAGACAAGAGCTCTCAAGTCATGGAGATGGCCTACCTGGTCATAGCAAGCAGCGTCTGGAGTAAGCTGCTGGGGCTGTAGCACCATATCCAAGGGTCCTCGGAGAGGACGACTTAGGTTCAGCTCTGCAGGTGTGACTCCAGTGGACTCTTGCACAGCAGAATTCAGGGCAAATCGAAACTCATGAAGGTGCTTGTCCCAGTGTTTGTGCTGGGTCCCTACATAGGAAGCAATCATTGTCTTCAAGGTTCGATTTACTCTCTCAGTGAGATTGGTCTGTGGGTGATAGGTCGTGGTCAACTTCTGCCTCAGGTTCCATCTTTGGCAGGTCTCCTCAAAGAGATCAGAGACAAATTGGGAACCTCGATCAGACAGGATGTAATCAGGCACTCCCCAGCGAGTCAGGATCTCTTTCGTAAGGATGTTAGAGACGGTCCTTGCTGTGGCCTGACGCAGGGAAAAGAGTTCCACCCACTTTGAATAGTAATCAACAAAAACAAGTATGTACACATTCTGATTGGAGCTTCTAGGAAATGGACCCATCAAATCCACTCCTAACATTTCCCAAGGTCGGGTAACCACCGTTTGCTGCAACTTGCCAGCAGGCTTTCTACCTTCTGGTTTGTACATTTGACAAACCTGACAATTTCGGATGTGTGACTTCACATCCATGCTCAGATGTGGCCAGTAGAGTAACGCTTGCAACCGCTTGTAGGTTTTGAACCTGCCCAAATGACCAGCTAATGGGTCTTCATGGAAATGTTGAAGCAGTTGTAGGCGTAGAGTGTCCGGTATGTACATTTGGTAGAGTGTTCTGTGAGGTAGTTGTACGACTCGGTAGACTTTATCTTCAATGATGGTCAGCTTTGTGGTAGGATTGACCATCTTTTCTCCATCTTCCAGGATAGTCTGGTACAAAGCCTGTACTTCTGGATCATCCTGTTGAGCTTTCCATATTGCCTCATCAGAGATGGGAAAGTCTGTTTTGGGCGAGTCTCGACTGCTTGACAGGACAGTAGCACATGTAAGATCAGGGCCACCGTTATCACAAGTAGGAGCTCTGGACAAGGCATCTGGAACAGTGTTGTATTTTCCTTTCCTGTATTCCACTGCAAATGTGAACTCTTGCAACCGTAGAGCCCATCTTATGAGTCTGGTGCTTGGTTTGTTGGTCTTGAACACCCACACAAGGGAGGAATGGTCAGTGACCACAGTGAAGTGTCTTCCTCCAAGTAGTACCTCCACTTTTCCAAAGCCCAGACCACTGCAAGGCACTCTTGCTCTGTTGTGGAGTAGTTCCGTTCTGCTCCATTCAATGTCCGACTGGCTTAACGCTAGCACTTCTTCAGTGCCAAGTCCAGTCTGTTGGACTAGGACAGCACCAAGTCCAACATCACTTGCATCAGTGTAAACAACAAAAGGGCAATCAAAGTTGGGATGACCTAAAATGGGAGGTGTGACGAGATGTCGCTTCAGGGTTTCAAAGGAAGTCTGGCACTCTGCCGTCCATTGGAATTTCGCTCCTTTTCGCTTCATCGCGTTGAGGGGTTCTGCCACCTGGGAGAAGTTCGACACAAACCGATGGTACCATCCAGCCATACCAAGGAACCGTTGAAGGGCCTTGAGTGTGGTTGGCACAGGGAAGTCTTGTACAGCCTTTGTCTTTTCAGGATCCACATGAATGCCGTCGAAAGACACAATATGGCCAAGGAACTTCAGGGAGGTTTGGCAGAAGTTGCTCTTCTTCATATTTAAGGTCAGACCAGCTTCTCTTAGCTTGTCCAACACTGCTTGAAGATCTTGAAAGTGTCTTTCTCTGTTCTAAGAGTAGATAATTATATCGTCCAGGTAGACGAAACAGATCTTCCCTTTGAGCTCACCTAACGCAATCTCCATGAGTCTTTGGAAAGTGGCAGGGGCATTCTTTAATCCAAAGGGCATCACCTTAAAGGAAAACAAGCCCTCGGCACAGACAAACGCAGTCTTGTCCTTGCTTTCCTGGTCCATCTCAACCTGCCAATAACCACTATTGAGGTCAAGGGTAGTGAACACAACAGCGCCAGACAATGACTCCAGGATCTCATGGATGGTGGGAAGAGGATAGGCATCAGTCTGGGAAACATTGTTGGTCTTCCTATAGTCCACACAAAAATCTAAGACCACCAGTCTTTTTTGGATGAGGACAACAGGAGCAGCCCAGGGAGAGGAGGAACGTTCTATTATATCTTGGGTTAACATATCATTTATGAGTCCCTTTTGGATGATTAGCTTCGCTGGGGACAAACGATATGGCTTTTGCTTGATCGGCATTTCCTGTGTAAGGAATATTTTGTGCTTCAGGAGCCTGGTGCGTCCCAGCTTTGAAGTACATACATCAGCATTATTCTGCAGCTGTTCCAACAGCCTTAACTCCTCTGGCTGTTCCAGCTGAGCTCTTCTCACAGCCTGTAAAAGGAGATCGTCAGAAGGATTATCGAGGGTTAGTGGTACCGGAGCAATGGCAGAGAAGACTGCCACATTTGAACCCCAATCATGTAACTTCATAGCTTCTGATTGGAAGAAATGCTTCTTGCTCGGATTGTATGGAAACCAGTAGCAATTGTGTGCGATATCAATCTGGACACCACTGAAGTACATGAAATCAATTCCCAACACGACAGGAAAAGCAAGGTTCCTGGTTTGTAGGATAACAGAAGGAATCATATAGGAGCGGTTACACAGGCGGAACTCTACCTCACTCCATCCAAGGGGTCGTCTAGCCTCACCATCAGCCAGATAGAGTGGACCTTCTGTCCACGGCTTCAAGTTGTATTGTGGACCGTTAACCTCCTTCCACAGTTTCTCATTGAGCAGTGTGTAGGATGACCCGGTATCCAAGATGGCTCTTCCTGTCCATGGGCCTATGGACAGGGGTAACACCAGTTGGTGCGGTATTAACTGAAAGGAAGGAGATGTCGATGGGGGGGCGTAGGCAGTGACTCTTGGGGTTTCAGCTCTGGTTAAAGCACCCAGAGAAGGATGGTCATTGCTGCGAAGAGAGTTAGGTGTGTTGGCCTGTTGTGATTTGTGGTTTCTGGAAGGGTTTACTTGATACGGTCTTGGACATGTAGCTGAAGAATGTCCCTTTTGGCTACATCTCCAACAAAACATGAGAGGGGTCTTGGCTGGAGACTCTGGCTGTTGTTGAGGGTCTGTCTTGGGTAACTGTTTGGGTGTCTGTTTCTTTCTCTGGTCATATTGCTGTTGGCATTCTCTGTCCTTCTCAAACTGCTGTCCCAAGCGAACCAGTCCATCGACAGTGGTGACTCGTTCTCGGAGTTGACTGGCTAGTAGTGGGTTGATGTTCTTCAAGATCAATTTAATGACCTCTTCCTCCTCAATGCCAGGTTTCCACCTTCTGCACAGGGAGTGGTAACCGTATGCAAAGTCACGGATACTCTCTTTCTCTCCTTGTACTCGATTTCTGACTCTGTCTGCCAATTCATCTGTGTAGTCCTCAGATAGAAATGCAGAGGAAAACTTGGCCTCAAAGTCAGCCCAGGAGGTAGTGGTGAGACGTGCCACATCCCACCAGTCTCGAGCTGTCCCATGCAACACATTCCTCAATGTGACAAGGAGTTCTTCGTCAGCCAGGGGATTGAGGGCAAGAAAGTCACGACATCTTTCTAGATACATTAGCGGATCAGGACTGTCATCTTTTTTCCCAAAGGTGGGAAATTGCAATTTAATGGGCATCGCCCCCACATGACGTCTACTCAAATCACCATGAACAAACGAGCTAGGAGGGATTGAGGAAGTAGAGGGGGAGGGCGTTATCGGACAATGAAAATGAACACCAGGATGCATGGTGGATTGCATCCTGCAAGGGGTGGCTGCAGCATGGCCTGGTCTTGGCTGTTCAGAGGTGCCAGCTTGGCCCTCAGTGGTCTGAACTGAAGTGGACACCAGGGAAACTTTGTGTAAGGAGTTGTGCCTAATGGAGGCCATGTCCACAGACACGTCATCCAACATTTTAACACAATTAGAGAGCTCTGTCTGCAAGTGGTCTACAGTGTTAACCATGGGAGAAAAAACAGAATTAACGTCCTTGAGGACCTCAGTGTGGTGATGTTGCAGGCGCCATTGGAGAGTGGCAGTGAGTTGGTTTCGTTGGTAGTCAAACTGCCTGTCCATGGCACCAGTCATTTCCCGTCTTCCACTCTCACTGAGCTCTGTCAGCGTGTGGGTTAGAGTGCTCAGTGAGTTTCTGAATTCCATGGCACTCTGTTGTTGCTCTTCCCTCAGACATTTGAATTTATGGTGGATAAGAGTTTGGAGATGTTGTTGAGTCCGACGAATATCAAGGATGTCACCTTGAAGTTGTAAGACTACAACCTCTGGAGATAAACCAGACAATGGAGGAAGGTTGGGTGTCAGAGGGAGGACTAGCTCAGTACTTCCACACAGATCCATGTCAATAAGTGAGTAACTGGTTAGACCTCCTGTGGCCTGTGGCTCAGGCCGAGCATTCAGATTCCCAGGGCTCTGGCCCAAATCAACTCCATTATCTCCATTCACATTATGATTTGTATTGTCAGCTTGATGGTCAGAATGGCCCTGTGTATTCCCATTGACAGGTATGACATGGATGAGCACATTATCTTGGGGTGAATCCATTGTTTTAATTCCACACAAAATATTTGCTTTGGTTAGTTCTCAATGTTGAGCTGTCCCATCTGGGGTGCCATTTTTTATGTAACGGTTTTGACTTGAGGTTATTATTTATAGGGGTGCCAGGTAGGTTGTGCCTACCAGAGAAAACATTAGTTTCTCCTTTTAGTTTGGGTGGGAATGAGTCCCATCTGGTCCGTCAAGTCTACACCAATACAAAGGACGTATGTAAAAGTCAGGATGGAAATAAACTTTTCATAAACCCTTAAACATTGAAAAGAACTTCAAAAACAATTATATTCTGTTGCGTGGGTTGTATTAGCAACAACAATGATTACACACATATATAATAATATCACAATGAGTTCTGGTTCCTCCAGAAATGTCCTGTACCTCGGGCCTAAAAAGAGTCCTGCCCGGTAAAGGAGTTCAGTGAACTCAAGTGACTTTTGTCACGCGATGTTTGTCCGTTCGTTCCGTGTAGCGTAAACCCAGTATTAAACATACAATCAATATAACAATTACTTTACCACAGAACCTTAAAGCGGATCAACTCTTAATTAAGTCCTCAACTACCACTAACTACACAAATCACAGTATACATCACATCCAAACAAATGAAATACCGTATACAAAAAGGTGGTAGTCAGTCGGTCAGTCAGACAATCCAATCCGCCAATAGATCTCCCGCGGAGAAAGGCCACGAAGAACGGAGAGGTGTAGTCCAGGGACGCAAAGAGTGGATCCGATCCTGGGTACACTCTCTTAGGCTACAAAACACACGTTTAACGCCAACAAAACAAACGGAATAGAGATGCTTCGGAACTGAGGGTTGAACACATCCTCATGCACGTCTCCATCACAACCCCACTTTCGTGCAGCTGATGCTGGCTATTTAATTGGGAATTAAAGGGAAAGCGCCCTATTGGAAGGAGCTGCACTGAGACGGTTCAGAAAAATTCAGGGCCGTCACAGCACGCACGCACGCACACACACACACACACACACACACACACACACACACACACACACACACACACACACACACACACACACACACACACACACACACACACACTGAGCTGCCGTATCGATGCACCGTCGGAGTCAGAGGGGTCAATGAGTAGAGTTAAGATGCGGTTGGAGGGGAAGAGTTACAGGATGCTACTGTAAATATACTGTTACTGTAGATCAGATTTCTACGTGTTCCTCGCTACAGACAATTAGGCTAATTGACAGACAGTGGGGTGGCAACAGAAAGATGGGTTTTATTGAAGACCGTGGGGAGATTCAATTGCTATTGAGACTTGAGGAGGAAGCTGATATTCGTATGTAATCGCTAACAAACAAAAAAATGTAGCAGTAAACGACAAAAGGTAACTATAGTTGTATGTGTTTACACGGATCCGAATTAGACTACCTGTGTAAACACAGCCGATGTTAAGGGGGAGGGGACACACACACACACGCACACACACACAGACTCATACTAATTCCCAGAGAATGCATTAACAACTGAACCTGTATATCAAATCCAAAGCCCTCAGAATTCTCCAGAGCAGTGTGTGCTAAATGTCCATTGATCCGTCTGTACTGCATGAAATGACTCATTCAGTCTAATTGTTGCTAAAGGAGAGGAGGGGAGGGGGGCAAGGCCAGGGAATGGAGGGCTCTGATGAATGGATTCAGTTAAACACGCCGAGAAGAGACAGGAGATCAATATGGAAGTTTGTCAAACCTTCTATCAGATGGGAGAGGAGGGCCAACACACACACACACACACACACACACACACACACACACACACACACACACACACACACACACACACACACACACACACACACACACACACACACACACACACACACACACACACACACAAGTGTTTGAGGAGAGGACTGGAGGGCCCTCAACAGCCATAAACAAAAAGACCACATATTGGTAATTAAAAACCATTTGATCAGAGCTCTCCATTCTCACCAGCTCCTCTGCTCTCTCAATTCAAATCAATTCAAAGGCTTTGTTTGTTGCTGCAAAAACATGTTTATAAAGCAAGTGGAATAGATCATTAGCAAAAGTGAATAAAACAATCAAAACTGAACAGTAAATATTACAAAAGTTTCAAAAGTATAGAGACCTTTTAAAATAAAAAAAATCTGGCTATATACCGTTTTATAACGATGTGCAAATAGTTAAAGTACAAAAGCGAAAATATGTTCAATGGTGTTTGTTCTTCAAGGTGAAAATAAATAAACATACATATGGGTTGTATTTACAATGGTGTTTGTTCTTCACTGGTTGACCTTTTCTCGTGGCAACAGATCACACATCTTGCGGCTGTGATGGCACACTGTGGTATTTCACCCAGTAGATATGGGAGTTTTTAAATTCTTTGTGGATCTGTGTAATCTGAGGGAAATATGAGTCTCTAGTATGGTCATACATTTGGCAGGAGGTTAGGAAGTGCAGCTCAGTTTCCACTTCATTTTGTGGGCAGTGTTGCACATAGCCTGTCTTCTCTTGAGAGCCATGTCTGCCTACGGCGGCCTTTCTCAATAGCAAGGCTATGCTCACTGAGTCTGTACATAGTCAAAGATTTCCTTAAGTTTGGGTCAGTCACAGTGGTCAGGTATTCTGCCGCTGTGTACTCTCTGTTTAGGGCCAAATAGCATTCTAGTTTGTTCTGTCTTTTGGTAAATTATTTCCAATGTGTCAAGTAATTCTCTTTTTGTTTTCTCATGATTTGGTTGGGTCTAATTGTGTTGCTGTCCTGGGGCTCTTGGGGTGTCAGTTAGCCTAGTGGTTAAAGCGTTGGACCAGTAACCGAAAGGAATCCCCGAGCTGATAAGGTAAAATAAAATGTACTTAGTTAACTCACTGTTCCTAGGCCCATCATTGAAAATAAGAGTATGTTCTTAATTAACTGACTTGTCTAGTTGAATAAATGTCACGTTCTGACCATCGTTCGTGTGTGTTTTCCTTGTTTTAGTGTTGGAAGAAAACCGTTACAATAAAGGTTCTGTTTGTGATGAACCAGCTTGGTTAGGGGACTCGTCTCCAGGTTCATCTCTCTAAGATTTGGGAATCACTTCCTTTTAGGTGTTTATAGAATTTAATGGCTCTTTTCTGGATTTTGATAATTAGTGGGTATCGGCCTAATTTTACTCTGCATGCATTATTTGGTGTTCTACGTTGTACACGGAGGATATTTTTGCAGTCTCAATTTGGTGTTTGTCCCATATTGTGAAGTCTTGGTTGGTGAGCGGACTCCAGACCTCACAACCATAAAGGGCAGTGGGCTCTATGACTGATTCAAGTATTTTTAGCCAAATCCTAATTGGAATGTCAAATTTTATGTTCCTTTTGATGGCGTAGAATGCCCTTCTTGTCTTGTCTCTCAGCTCGTTCACAGCTTTATGGAAGTTACCTGTGGCGCTGATGTTTAGGCCGAGGTATGTATAGATTTTTTGTGTGTTCAAGGGCAACAGTGTCTAGATGGAATTTGTATTTGTGGTCCTGGCGACTGGATCTTTTTGGAACACCATTATTTTGGTCTTACTGAGATTTCAGTGACTACACACTCCTCTCCCCCGTCCAGCAGTGACTAGACGCTCCTCTCCCCTGTCCTGCAGTGTCGAGATGCTCCTCTCCCCTGTCCTGCAGTGACTAGACGCTCCTCTCCCCTGCAGTGACTAGACGCTCCTCTCCCCTGTCCTGCAGTGACTAGACGCTCCTCTCCCCTGTCCTGCAGTGACTAGACGCTCCTCTCCCCTGCAGTGACTAGACGCTCCTCTCCTCTGTCCTGCAGTGACTAGAAGCTCCTCTCCCCTGCAGTGACTAGACGCTCCTCTCCTCTGAGTCGATCGGAGGTGTACCTGAGAATGTATTTCAAGGCCTACCTTCAAACTCAGTGCCTCTTTGCTTGACATCATGGGAAAATCAGCCAAGACCCCGGAAAAAAATTGTAGACCTCCACAAGTCTAGTTCATCCTGGGGAGCAATTTCTAAATGCCTGAAGGTACCACGTTCATCTGTACAAACAAGCAAGTATAAACACCGTGGGACCACACAGCCGTCATACCGCTGAGGAAGGAGAGGCCTTCTGTCTCCTAGAGATGAACGTACTTTGGTGCAAAAATGCAAATCAATCCCAGAACAACAGCAAAGGACCTTGTGAAGATGCTGGAGGAAACAGGTACAAAAGTATCTATATCCACAGTAAAACGAGTCCTATATCGACTTAACCTGAAAGGCCGCTCAGCAAGGAAGAAGCTACTGCTCCAAAACCACCATAAAAAAGCCCAACTATGGTTTGCAACTGCACATGGGGACAAAGATCGTAATTTTTTGAGAAATGTCCTCTGGTCTGTTTGGCCATAATGACAATCGTTATGTTTGGAGGAAAAAGGGGGAGACCTGCAAGCTGAAGAACACCATCCCAACTGTGAAGCACGGGGGTGGCAGCATCATGTTGTGGGGTGCTTTGCTGCAGGAGGGACTGGTGCACTTCACAAATTGGATGGCATCACGAGGGAAAAAAATTGGTGGATAAATTGAAGCAAAATCTCAAGACATCAGTCAGGAAGTTAAAGCTTGGTCGCAAATGGGTCTTCCAAAAGGACATTGACTTCCAAAATGGCTTAAGGACAACAAAGTCAAGGTATTGTAAGGGAATACCCCCCTGTATTGGACAAAAATGAATGGCATGTCATTGGCATCGGACAAACCATATACACATTGGCCAATACCACCCAATTCGGCGTTGATTCATCCAAAGTGTATTGCAAATGCCATATGGTAATTGCCAGTTGTAACACTTTAAAAATTCAACAGGGGGCAAATGCGCTCCACCGGGGTTTTTCATATTGGATATGTAACCCAAATTAATGTCCAAAAGTAAAATTTTGAAAAAATGAACTTTTTTTCAAAAACTTATCACCCCTTAAAAAAGTGCTTTCTGGACCGTTTTTCGAAATTCTTTCGATTTTTTTGTCAATTACACATGTGTAAGAACTGTATGAATATACTTTTGTCCAATTTTATTATCATAATTTAAAAAAAAAATATATGCGCATAAGGAATATGTTTTGTCCAATTCCAATATGATTTCATAGGAAGTCAAAAGTCAAAAGTCAAAAATGTCAAAATTTTGTAAAAAACTTCACACACCCATAAAAAAGTGCTTTCTGGACCGTTTTTCGAAATTCTTTCGATTTTTTGTCAATTACACATGTGTAAGAACTGTATGAATATACTTTTGTCCAATTTTATTATCATAATTTTTTTTTTTTTTTTTACATGCGCATAAGGAATATGTTTTGTCCAATTCCAATATGATTTCATAGGAAGTCAAAAGTCAAAAGTCAAAAATGTCAAAATTTTGTAAAAACTTCACACACCCTTAAAAAAGTGCTTTCTGGACCGTTTTTGAAATTCTTTCAATTTTTTGTCAATTACACATGTGTAAGAACTGTATGAATATACTTTTGTCCAATTTTATTATCATATTTTTTTATATATTTTTTTAAATTGTGCATAAGGATTTTTTTGTGGGCCAAATGACGTAAGAAATTTGACATGCTCAAAATCCTGCAGAAATGCAAAATTGACTGGCCTGATGAACTCGGGATGGCCGGGCAGTGATAGTTGTTCCTTTCCATCACTCGTTGTGTTGACTTCATCATGTCCATTTTGTGATGTTTTTTCACTATATAATCATATTGCAAGTGCACGTGCATTTGCAATATGTTTCAATGTGCATTTACCATATGAAATTTGACCTTGCTCAAAAATGCAAAATTGACTGGTCTGATGAACACAGGATGGCCGAGCAGTGATAGTTGTACATTTCCATCACTCGTTGTGTTGATTTCATCATCTCCGTTAGGTGATGTTTTTACACTATAGAATCATATTGCAAATGCACGTGCATTGTTGTGCAACTGGTAACCCAAAAATAAAAATATGGTTGTAAATGCATTTACCGGTCATTCTGATATTAATGCTCGCTATGGGAACACAGGATGGCCGGGCAGTGATAGTTGTACATTTCCATCACTCGTTGTGTTGATTTCATCATGTCCATTAGGTGATGTTTTTACACTATAGAATCATATTGCAAGTGCGCGCGCATTTGCAATATGTTTCAATGTGCATTTACCATATGAAATTTGACATGCTCAAAAATGCAAAATTGACTGGTCTGATGGACACAGGATGGCCGAGCAGTGATAGTTGTACATTTCCATCACTCGTTGTGTTGATTTCATCATGTCCATTAGGTGATGTTTTTCACTATAGAATCATATTGCAAGTGCACGCGCATTTGCAATATGTTTCAATGTGCATTTACCATATGAAATTTGACATGCTCAAAAATGCAAAATTGACTGGTCTGATGAACACAGGATGGCTGAGCAGTGATAGTTGTACATTTCCATCACCTGTTGTGTTGATTTCATCATGTCCATTTGTTTATGTTTTCTCACTTTTGCAAAGTCACTGTGCATTTGCAATATGGTTCAATGGGCAGGTACCATCACGAATTTGTCATGCTATAAAAATCCTGCAGGAATGTGAAATTGACTGGTCTGATGAACACAGGATGGCCGAGCAGTGATAGTTGTACATTTCCATCACTTGTTGTGTTGATTTCATCATGTCCATTAGGTGATGTTTTTTCACTATAGAATCATATTGCAAATGCACGTGCATTGTTGTGCAACTGGTAACCCAAAAATTAAAATATGGTTGTAAATGCATTTACCGGGACTCCTATTATCCATGCCCGCTATGGGAGTACCCTACTACGGCCCTCTATCTATGGGGGCAGTCCTGAGTGCTTTATGGACTGTTTAAAATATTCTGATGGATACGCATGTTGTGCAACTGGTGATTGAAAATAGGCACCTGGTAACCCAAAAATGAAAATATGGTTGTGAATGCATTTACCGGTCATTCTGATATTAATGCCCGCTATGGGAACACAGGATGGCCGAGCAGTGATAGTTGTACATTTCCATCACTCGTTGTGTTGATTTCATCATGTCCATTAGGTGATGTTTTTACACTATAGAATCATATTGCAAGTGCGCGCATTTGCAATATGTTTCAATGTGCATTTACCATATGAAATTTGAAATGCTCAAAAATGCAAAATTGACTGGTCTGATGGACACAGGATGGCCGAGCAGTGATAGTTGTACATTTCCATCACTCGTTGTGTTGATTTCATCATGTCCATTAGGTGATGTTTTTACACTATAGAATCATATTGCAAGTGCGCGCGCATTTGCAATATGTTTCAATGTGCATTTACCATATGAAATTTGAAATGCTCAAAAATGCAAAATTGACTGGTCTGATGGACACAGGATGGCCGAGCAGTGATAGTTGTACATTTCCATCACTCGTTGTGTTGATTTCATCATGTCCATTAGGTGATGTTTTTTCACTATAGAATCATATTGCAAGTGCGCGCATTTGCAATATGTTTCAATGTGCATTTACATATGAAATTTGACATGCTCAAAAATGCAAAATTGACTGGTCTGATGGACACAGGATGGCCGAGCAGTGATAGTTGTACATTTCCATCACTGTTGTGTTGATTTCATCATGTCCATTAGGTGATGTTTTTTCACTATAGAATCATATTGCAAGTGCACGCGCATTTGCAATATGTTTCAATGTGCATTTACCATATGAAATTTGACATGCTCAAAAATGCAAAATTGACTGGTCTGATGGACACAGGATGGCCGAGCAGTGATAGTTGTACATTTCCATCACTCGTTGTGTTGATTTCATCATGTCCATTAGGTGATGTTTTTTTTCACTATAGAATCATATTGCAAGTGCACGCGCATTTGCAATATGTTTCAATGTGCATTTACCATATGAAATTTGACATGCTCAAAAATGCAAAATTGACTGGTCTGATGAACACAGGATGGCTGAGCAGTGATAGTTGTACATTTCCATCACCTGTTGTGTTGATTTCATCATGTCCATTTGTTTATGTTTTCTCACTTTTGAAAGTCACTGTGCATTTGCAATATGGTTCAATGCAGGTACCAAAATTTGTCATGCTATAAAAATCCTGCAGGAATGTGAAATTGACTGGTCTGATGAACACAGGATGGCCGAGCAGTGATAGTTGTACATTTCCATCACTTGTTGTGTTGATTTCATCATGTCCATTAGGTGATGTTTTTTTCACTATAGAATCATATTGCAAATGCACGTGCATTGTTGTGCAACTGGTAACCCAAAAATTAAAATATGGTTGTAAATGCATTTACCGGTCATTCTGATATTAATGCTCGCTATGGGAACACAGGATGGCCGGGCAGTGATAGTTGTACATTTCCATCACTCGTTGTGTTGATTTCATCATGTCCATTAGGTGATGTTTTTACACTATAGAATCATATTGCAAGTGCGCGCGCATTTGCAATATGTTTCAATGTGCATTTACCATATGAAATTTGACATGCTCAAAAATGCAAAATTGACTGGTATGATGGACACAGGATGGCCGAGCAGTGATAGTTGTACATTTCCATCACTCGTTGTGTTGATTTCATCATGTCCATTAGGTGATGTTTTTACACTATAGAATCATATTGCAAGTGCGCGCGCATTTGCAATATGTTTCAATGTGCATTTACCATATGAAATTTGACATGCTCAAAAATGCAAAATTGACTGGTCTGATGGACACAGGATGGCCGAGCAGTGATAGTTGTACATTTCCATCACTCGTTGTGTTGATTTCATCATGTCCATTAGGTGATGTTTTTACACTATAGAATCATATTGCAAGTGCGCGCGCATTTGCAATATGTTTCAATGTGCATTTACCATATGAAATTTGACATGCTCAAAAATGCAAAATTGACTGGTCTGATGGACACAGGATGGCCGAGCAGTGATAGTTGTACATTTCCATCACTCGTTGTGTTGATTTCATCATGTCCATTAGGTGATGTTTTTACACTATAGAATCATATTGCAAGTGCGCGCATTTGCAATATGTTTCAATGTGCATTTACCATATGAAATTTGACATGCTCAAAAATGCAAAATTGACTGGTCTGATGAACACAGGATGGCTGAGCAGTGATAGTTGTACATTTCCATCACTCGTTGTGTTGATTTCATCATGTCCATTTGTTTATGTTTTCTCACTTTTGCAAAGTCACTGTGCATTTGCAATATGGTTCAATGGGCAGGTACCATCACGAATTTGTCATGCTATAAAAATCCTGCAGGAATGTGAAATTGACTGGCCCGATGAACTCGGGATAGCTGGGCAGTGATTCTGGTTCATCTCCATGGCTCGTTAGGGTTGATTTCAGAATGTCACTTTTGGTGATGGTCCCTCTCCGTTTAAACATATTGCTAATGTACAAAAGTCAACTAGCAAGTCAGTGTCCACCAGTCAATTAGATGTCATTCTGACACCAAACTGATACCAATTGACACCAAACCCACTTTTTCCAACTCATTTAGAAGCCAACTATCACATATGTCAGAGCAGGCCCATAATTCACAGCGCCATTAGTTTAAAACATAATAAAAACGTAAAACACATAGTTACGTTCTAGCTGCGGGTCCAGGTCAGACATTATGTGAAGGCCTATGTGAGGCGACCCCGAATCCCGAGTTTCGGCTCGATAGGTCCTTCGGTGCCCGAGTAAAACCCTAATTGGTGCTGAAAATCCACTTTTTCCATGCCTTGCTATGGGGTCCTTGAATGAGCTATCGGACCGAAACGTTGGGGTCCGTCTCTATGGCCCGAGCCGGTTTCAATGCACCTAGTCTTGTGTCTCTGAGACTTTTCTAAATGTCGCCATTTTCGTAATGGTCAAAAATGAATTGAAGTCATTGCAAATGTACGAGGCTATTTCTCGGTCCGAGAACCTTCTAGAGCCACCTAACTCACCACGCACTATCGACCCGAGGTCTAGAACAGGTTTCTAAAGTTTCGGAACTCTAGGTCTGACGGTTCTTTTTTAGCTCGAACAAAGCTAACTATTGGAGGCACTGTCTGTCTCTACAACCCCCAATACGTCCCTCCTTCCAAGTTGTGTGTCTGTGTGATTTAGTTTTCCTTTGAAATTTTATGGGAAAAATGACTGATTTACAGTTCATGGGGGTTGCCTAATCACACATATGAAGTTTTGGACAGATCTGACTTTTTTAACCCCTCGAAACAGCCCCTGAGACACCAATTAAGGCACTTCCGGTTGTCACAGGAAGCTATAAGTCAACACATATCCTCACTGGGCTATGCTTTTACAGAATCCTGAGTTTTAAGTCCTTACGTTAAGAATTGACTGATTTACACAGGGTTGAATGCACTATGTCTATCAAACTGCAGGCAGGTAATGGAAAAACACTTTTAGGGTGATTTTAACCACTTCCGGTTGGTCCAGGAAGCTTAGAATCAACACAGGTAGACCTCATACTGGCCTGATGGACTGTTACCAAAGACAGGTTCATACGGCATTCATAACCCATATAGACTTCAGGTTGAATTTAGGGGTAAAGGCAATGTATTCCTATGGGGAGAGAAATCAATGCAAACTTTTTGAAGTAAACACCATCTTTTAACTATTAAGGGTTAATGCCACACTGTCAACGTTAGGCTTGCACGGATCGGAAGGACCTTAGGAACATACCTGAGGTCGAATTGTGCTTCTCACCCTAACGGTTCTCTCACTGTCACCCAAAAGCAAATGACGTTGTGGGGCAGGCTTCATTTTGGGCCTACTTTTCTAATGGTCGCTGCGCTCAGACCGAGCGAGCTACGGTCAAGCGGGATATCTCGTTGAACTCGGCACGGCCTAGACATTATGTTTATGCCATTGCCTGCTCTCTGTGTCTTTAAGAACCACACTTTTTCACTCCATCCTTGCTGTGTGTGCGTGTGAGAGCTTTTCTTTGACATCTGCTGGGAGAAATGACTGATTTACAGTTCATGAGGGTTACCTAGTCACACATATGAAGTTTTGAAAAGATCTGACCTTTTAACCCATGGAAACTGCCACTGTGACACCATTAAAGGCACTTCCGGTTGGCACAGGAAGCTATAAATAAACTCATATCATGATTGGGGTATGCCTTTACAGAATCCCGAGTTTTAAGTCTTTACGTTAAGAACTGAGTTATTTACGGAGGGTTTAGTGAGTGTGTGTTATTTCAGAAAATCATAGAAAATCACAGAAATCTCGCAGAGCTCCGCAGCACACTTTAAAAAGATTCGTAAGAACAACCTGCAACTGGATCTGTAACCGTTGAAAAAAAAAACACCTATCCGTGAACATCACCAAGGTGTCGTTGTACGATTTCTCTTAAATGACGATAGATAAATGGCTGGTTCTTTTTTTTATTGACACCGGAGGCTCCTTGACTTTGACGTGAAGTGGAAAAATAATTTCTCTATTTTCATTTTGGACCTTTAATCCCAGATAAATGGCCATAACTCAAAACCGTTGAGGCCTAGACGCCATCTTGTTCGGGGCCAACTGCCCATTATGCCGCCCCTACGCTCACCGAGTTTCGGCTTCTAAATATTTTCAGTTTTCGAGATAAGGCCCCGTCGTGAATCGTGATGTTTTGTAGCAATAGCCATATGATTGCTTATGCCCTCTTGTGGGAATTTCCGGGACATGGGAAAAATGACATAAATCTTATTATTTTTGTAAAACGGAAACCGAATGTCCGACAACGTTCATTTGATGACTTCCTGGTAGGTCCGGCCCTGCCGCTCGGCCCGACGCCGTCCGCGAATTTTACAAACGATTTCGGACGTCTAGTAAGGGACCGTACATTTGCAATATGGACTTTCTCACTAACCATACAGGTACTGCCGAATTCTTCCCTTAAGGTATGGAGTGGCCATCACAAAGCCCTGACTTCAATCATATAGAACATTTGTGGGCAGAACTGAAAAGGTGTGTGCGAGCAAGGAGGCCTACAAACCTGACTCAGTTACACCAGCTCTGTCAGGAGGAATGGGCCAAAATTCACCCAACTTATTGTGGGAAGCTTGTGAAAGGCTACCTGAAACGTTTGACCCAAGTTAAACTATTTAAAGGAAATGCTAGCAAATATTAATTGAGTATGTAAACTTCTGACCCACTGGGAATGTGATGAAAGAAATAAAAGCTGAAATAAAAAATTCTTTCTACTATTATTCTGACATTTCACATTCTTAAAATAAAGTGATGATCCCAAATGACCTAAGACAGAGGATTTTTACTAGGATTAAATGTCAGGAATTGTGAAAAACTGAGTTTAAATGTATTTGGCGAAGGTGTATGTAAACTTCCGACTTCAACTGTATGCTGAGGTCACCAGTCCCCTTGGCTTTTCTCACTGACCTAAATTGGTGACTTTAAATACGCTGAAGAACTTGTCTTTAAAGTCCAGGTTCTGTACTTGATAAAGGGAAGCAGCCCGTCCTCAGCATCTGGTAGTTGGCTCCTGTACCGCCCAGTGAAGTTGGACCGTCCAAAACTGGTCGTTGGTTGACGGAGTTGCTGCAGGAAGCAGCCCGTCCTCAGCATCTGGTAGTTGGCTCCCTGTACCGCCCAGTGAAGTTGGACCGTCCAAAACTGGTCGTTGGTTGAGACGGAGTTGCTGCAGGAAGCAGCCCGTCCTCAGCATCTGGTAGTTGGCTCCCTGTACCGCCCAGTGAAGTTGGACCGTCCAAAACTGGTCGTTGGTTGACGGAGTTGCTGCAGGAAGCAGCCCGTCCTCAGCATCTGGTAGTTGGCTCCCTGTACCGCCCAGTGAAGTTGGACCGTCCAAAACTGGTCGTTGGTTGACGGAGTTGCTGCAGGAAGCTGCCTGTCCTTTCTTCCATTGTGCCTCGGGGCAACAGGGCAACTTTGAGGAAGATGTGGTGTATCGGAAACAGGGAAACTTTGAGGAAGATGTGGTGTATCGGAAACAGGGCAACTTTGAGGAAGATGTGGTGTATCGGAAACAGGGCAACTTTGAGGAAGATGTGGTGTATCGGAAACAGGGAAACTTTGAGGAAGATGTGGTGTATCGGAAACAGGGAAACTTTGAGGAAGATGTGGTGTATCGGAAACAGGGCAACTTTGAGGAAGATGTGGTGTATCGGAAACAGGGAAACTTTGAGGAAGATGTGGTGTATCGGAAACAGGGCAACTTTGAGGAAGATGTGGTATATCGGAAACAGGGCAACTTTGAGGAAGATGTGGTGTATCGGAAACAGGGAAACTTTGAGGAAGATGTGGTGTATCGGAAACAGGGAAACTTTGAGGAAGATGTGGTGTATCGGAAACAGGGCAACTTTGAGGAAGATGTGGTGTATCGGAAACAGGGAACTTTGAGGAAGATGTGGTGTATCGGAAACAGGGCAACTTTGAGGAAGATGTGGTGTATCGGAAACAGGGAAACTTTGAGGAAGATGTGGTGTATCGGAAACAGGGCAACTTTGAGGAAGATGTGGTGTATCGGAAACAGGGCAACTTTGAGGAAGATGTGGTGTATCGGAAACAGGGCAACTTTGAGGAAGATGTGGTGTATCGGAAACAGGGCAACTTTGAGGAAGATGTGGTGTATCGGAAACAGGGCAACTTTGAGGAAGATGTGGTGTATCGGAAACAGGGCAACTTTGAGGAAGATGTGGTGTATACGCCGGCGTACTTCTGTCACGCTATGGATCACAGCTATTAACTAGCTAGCTAGCTTATGGCCGCTGTATAATATTAGGCCCACCAAGCTAGCGCTAGTTAGCAAGCTAGCTTATGGCCGCTGCATAATATTAGGCCCACCAAGCTAGCGCTAGTTAGCAAGCTAGCTTATGGCCGCTGCATAATATTAGGCCCACCAAGCTAGCGCTAGTTAGCAAGCTAGCTTGTCAACACAGGAAAATAAGCCTAACAAGTCTGTGTATTATCGTATTTGGCCAACGGTCTCCCCTGAAGAGAAAGACATCGCTGCTCGATAGAGTCTCGTGTCCGTTCTGTCAAGAGTTTTGGAAACCTTGTGTTTTTTTGTCGATCGACTTTCAACTCAAGGTGCTAACCTATCCGGGATCCTCTGAACCCTCAACCTATAACGCCTCGATCAGACCGCCGGCTTCGTTGTACCGACGCTGCATGATAAATCCTGCAGTCAAACTGTTTTTCACGATGTAATCATGTTTAATGGATAGGGGTTCAACATTCACCTTCTGCTGCTATTTTCTAGGGTCAGTTTTTTGATAAATGACTCTATACATTAAATGCATATTTGAATCTATAATAAAAAAAAAAATTTAAATGTTTTTTTTAGCTCTAAATACAACTTGTTCCCTGATTGTGTTTAGGTTACAGTTCGAACAATCACACAATAACAGAGTTCACAGTTGTCCAAGGATAGAATAATGTATTTGTCCCTAGTAAGTATGATAAACTCTATGAAATACATATAGAAATAGATAATAGTGTTTGAAACGATCAGTTGGAATAATTGGCATTGATCTGATCAAAACGGTCGCATTTCTTCTGTTAAAGTGACTAAGTCATCCTAGTAGTGTGTGTGTATGTGTGGGAGGAGGGGGGGTCAGTGATCCAGTTTAGTCCGGACAGCGACAGCAGCAGTCTTCTCTTCTTCCTCGGTCACCTGGGCTTTATTCTGGACGGTCATTCCCAAAACCTCTTCTATGTCTCTAATCAGATCCTGCAGGTAAACACAAAGGAACAGGCTTTACAGTTCACGAACAAACACGATGTCTATAACTGTACCGCTCACAACTCAGGGGTCAATTCCAGTCAGTTCAGAAAGTAAAGCAACGTTCCAATTCCAGTCAGTTCAGAAAGTAAAGCAACATTCCAATTCCAGTCAGTTCAGAAAGTAAAGCAACATTCCAGTTCCAGTCAGTTCAGAAAGTAAAGCAACATTCCAATTCCAGTCAGTTCAGAAAGTAAAGCAACATTCCAGTTCCAGTCAGTTCAGAAAGTAAAGCAACATTCCAATTCCAGTCAGTTCAGAAAGTAAAGCAACATTCCAATTCCAGTCAGTTCAGAAAGTAAAGCAACATTCCAATTCCAGTCAGTTCAGAAAGTAAAGCAACATTCCAGTTCCAGTCAGTTCAGAAAGTAAAGCAACATTCCAATTCCAGTCAGTTCAGAAAGTAAAGCAACATTCCAGTTCCAGTCAGTTCAGAAAGTAAAGCAACATTCCAATTCCAGTCAGTTCAGAAAGTAAAGCAACATTCCAGTTCCAGTCAGTTCAGAAAGTAAAGCAACATTCCAATTCCAGTCAGTTCAGAAAGTAAAGCAACATTCCAATTCCAGTCAGTTCAGAAAGTAAAGCAACATTCCAATTCCAGTCAGTTCAGAAAGTAAAGCAACATTCCAATTCCAGTCAGTTCAGAAAGTAAAGCAACATTCCAGTTCCAGTCAGTTCAGAAAGTAAAGCAACATTCCAATTCCAGTCAGTTCAGAAAGTAAAGCAACATTCCAGTTCCAGTCAGTTCAGAAAGTAAAGCAACATTCCAATTCCAGTCAGTTCAGAAAGTAAAGCAACATTCCAATTCCAGTCAGTTCAGAAAGTAAAGCAACATTCCAATTCCAGTCAGTTCAGAAAGTAAAGCAACATTCCAATTCCAGTCAGTTCAGAAAGTAAAGCAACATTCCAGTTCCAGTCAGTTCAGAAAGTAAACAACATTCCAATTCCAGTCAGTTCAGAAAGTAAAAGCAACATTCCAATTCCAGTCAGTTCAGAAAGTAAAGCAACATTCCAATTCCAGTCAGTTCAGAAAAGTAAAGCAACATTCCAGTTCCAGTCAGTTCAGAAAGTAAAAGCAACATTCCAATTCCAGTCAGTTCAGAAAGTAAAGCAACATTCCAGTTCCAGTCAGTTCAGAAAGTAAAGCAACATTCCAATTCCAGTCAGTTCAGAAAGTAAAGCAACATTCCAGTTCCAGTCAGTTCAGAAAGTAAAGCAACGTTCCAATTCCAGTCAGTTCAGAAAGTAAAGCAACGTTCCAATTCCAGTCAGTTCAGAAAGTAAAGCAACATTCCAATTCCAGTCAGTTCAGAAAGTAAAGCAACGTTCCAATTCCAGTCAGTTCAGAAAGTAAAGCAACGTTCCAATTCCAGTCAGTTCAGAAAGTAAAGCAACATTCCAATTCCAGTCAGTTCAGAAAGTAAAGCAACATTCCAGTTCCAGTCAGTTCAGAAAGTAAAGCAACGTTCCAATTCCAGTCAGTTCAGAAAGTAAAGCAACGTTCCAATTCCAGTCAGTTCAGAAAGTAAAGCAACATTCCAATTCTACATGTTCCTTATTGAAAAGCATTGAAAAACCTCTGCAGCTCACTTCCTGAACCGAGCGTAACCAGCTCACTTCCTGAGCCGAGCGTAACCAGCTCACTTCCTGAGCCGAGCGTAACCAGCTCACTTCCTGAGCCGAGCGTAACAAGCTCACTTCCTGAGCCGAGCGTAACAAGCTCACTTCCTGAGCCGAGCGTAACCAGCTCACTTCCTGAGCCGAGCGTAACCAGCTCACTTCCTGAGCCGAGCGTAACCAGCTCACTTCCTGAGCCGAGCGTAACCAGCTCACTTCCTGAGCCGAGCGTAACCAGCTCACTTCCTGAGCCGAGCGTAACAAGCTCACTTCCTGAGCCGGCGTAACCAGCTCACTTCCTGAGCCGAGGCGTAACCAGCTCACTTCCTGAGCCGCGTAACCAGCTCACTTCCTGAACCGGCGTAACCAGCTCACTTCCTGAGCCGAGCGTAACCAGCTCACTTCCTGAACCGCGTAACCAGCTCACTTCCTGAGCCGAGCGTAACCAGCTCACTTCCTGAGCCGGCGTAACCAGCTCACTTCCTGAGCCGAGCCGTAACCAGCTCACTTCCTGAGCCGGCGTAACCAGCTCACTTCCTGAGCCGAGCGTAACCAGCTCACTTCCTGAGCCGGCGTAACCAGCTCACTTCCTGAGCCGAGCGTAACCAGCTCACTTCCTGAGCCGAGCGTAACCAGCTAGCTCTAGACTCCCTCTCTTGTGGATTATATAGGCAGGGACAGCTGATGTCCCAATGCCCTCCCTGTTTGAAACATTCTCAGGTCAGACATTTCCATAGGAAATTGGCTTGCTTGCATGTTTGAAATAAATTAATAAATTGTTCATCAACTCACAATACGCCGCTAATATCACACGTCGGCTGTAACTTATCTGTGAGGTTGTTACAGCTAGAAGCATTTCGCTACACTCGCATTAACATCTGCTAACCATGTGTATGTGACAAATACAATTCGATTTGATTTGATTTAGCTCATTTAACAGTGTACCTTAAAGTTAGTCTCTCCCTGCATGTTGGGAGCTGATATCTCCTGATGGATGACGGACAGGTTACGGCGAAGGTCATCAGGGCTCCTGGAGGTCGTCACCGGCCCGGTTCTGTTAACGACACAATGGACAAAACCCACTAACGATCGCCAGCGCGGACAATCACACCAATCACCGCGTTCGGCTTGTCGTTTTCAAGTTGTATTAGTCGTATGTATGTTGGGATACACATGGTAGACACTGTGTTTTCAAGTTGTATTAGTCGTATGTATGTTGGGATACACATGGTAGACACTGTGTTTTCAAGTTGTATTAGTCGTATGTATGTTGGGATACACATGGTAGACACTGTGTTTTCAAGTTGTATTAGTCGTATGTATGTTGGGATACACATGGTAGACGCTGTGTTTTCAAGTTGTATTAGTCGTATGTATGTTGGGATACACATGGTAGACGCTGTGTTTTCAAGTTGTATTAGTCGTATGTATGTTGGGATACACATGGTAGACGCTGTGTTTTCAAGTTGTATTAGACGTATGTATGTTGGGATACACATGGTAGACACTGTGTTTTCAAGTTGTATTAGTCGTATGTATGTTGGGATACACATGGTAGACACTGTGTTTTCAAGTTGTATTAGTCGTATGTATGTTGGGATACACATGGTAGACACTGTCCAACGAAATGCTTAGCGGCAGGTTCCTTCTGGACAACACAACAACAATAAGAACTAATATAAGAAAAGATTCCCAACGTAAAGTAAACGTCTCAGCAGAATCTAATAAACATTTTTTATCAGCAGTATAATACAGGAAGACACAATCTATTTACATTTTGGTTTTGGGGAAGGAGGGATTGGGAGGGGGGGGTAAGTATTATTGACTGTATTTTTTGTTTATTCCATGTGTAACTCTGTTGTTGTTTGTGTCACACTGCTGTGCTTTATCTTGGCCAGGTCGCAGTTGTAAATTATAACTTGTTCTCAACTGGCCTACCTGGTTAAATAAAGGTGAAATAAAAATAATAAAAAAATAAAAATAAAAGTGTATAAACTGAGCAATATTTAGCAATTATAATAAGAGTCTGGTAACAGCATTTTTGATGTGTGTGTGTGTGCGTGTGTGTGTGCGTGTGCGTGTGCGTGTGTGTGCGTGCGTGTGTGTGTGCGTGTGTGTGTGTGTGTGTGTGTGTGCAGGTGGTCAGTCCTGTTCAAGTGTTCAGCAGTCTGATGCGACCCGTCAGGCGCTCGATGGTGTAGTTGTTGGATGACTGGTGTGATGTAGTTGTTAGATGACTGGTGTGGTGTAGTTGTTGGATGACTGGTGTGATGTAGTTGTTGGATGACTGGTGTGATGTAGTTGTTGGATGACTGGTGTGATGTAGTTGTTGGATGACTGGTGTGATGTAGTTGTTGGATGACTGGTGTGATGTAGTTGTTGGATGACTGGTATGGTGTAGTTGTTGGATGACTGGTGTGATGTAGTTGTTGGGTGACTGGTGTGATGTAGTTGTTGGATGACTGGTGTGATGTAGTTAGATGACTGGTGTGATGTAGTTGTTGGATGACTGGTGTGATGTAGTTGTTGGGTGACTGGTGTGATGTAGTTGTTGGATGACTGGTGTGATGTAGTTAGATGACTGGTGTGGTGTAGTTGTTGGATGACTGGTGTGATGTAGTTGTTGGATGACTGGTGTGATGTCATTGTTGGATGACTGGTGTGATGTAGTTGTTGGATGACTGGTGTGATGTAGTTGTTGAATGACTGTTGTGTCATCAGCAAACGTAATGATGGTGTTGGAGTCGTGCCTGGCCGTGCAGTCATGGGTGAACAGGGAGTACAGGAGGGGACTGAGCACACACCCCTGAGGGGCCCCAGTGTTGAGGATCAGCATGGCAAATGTGTTGTTGTTTACTCTTACAACCTGGGGGGGGGCATCCTTTCAGGAAGTCCAGCATCCAGTTGCAGAGGGAGGTGTTCAGTCCCAGGTTCCTTAGCTTAGTAATATGATTGGAGGGCACTATGGTGTTGAACACTGAGCTGTAGTCAATGAACAGCATTCTCACCTAGGTATTCCTTTTGTCCAGGTGGGTGAGGGCTATAGGCTTGGGCAGTATGCAGAATGTCATACCTTCAAACCGACCTTGTGCCATCCTTGGGAAACGGTAATACCGGCACTGAACACAAGGGGGCGCTAATATCAAACCCCACTGAGCCTCTGTAATTCGATTGTTAGCAATGCTAACAAGCACATGTATAATCTCATAGCGAATGCTAGCTAAATGCTAACAAGTACATGTATAATCTCATAGCGAATGTTAGCTAAATGCTAACAAGTACATGTATAATCTCATAGCGAATGCTAGCTAAATGCTAAAAAGCTCTTGCAGGACAGTTATAAAAGTAACTCACAGTTTGCTGCACACACAAAACAAATGATAGCCAGGAGGGTATTCTCTGCTGTTATCAAGAGGAGCTTGATTCTGCAAGAAGCTAACCACTAAGCTAGAAAGATAACTAGCTACTGAGTTAGCTAACCAAATGTACAACTGCATATAGCACATTTTAGACCATTAAATAATAAGATACTGTATCTAGCTGGCAAACATTTAGTTGTGAATTCCATACTGTCGCTATACTCCAAAAGTGTTATTTGGCTGTACCTGTAGGAGAACCGTTTTTAATTTTTATTTATTTATTTATTTATTTATTGAATATCCGAAAAATACAATATACTTGCAGTGACGCCGCTCAACAACGACACCACACCAGTCATCCAACAACTACATCACACCAGTCATCCAACAACTACATCACACCAGTCATCCAACAACTACATCACACCAGTCATCCAACAACTACATCACACCAGTCATCCAACAACTACATCACACCAGTCATCCAACAACTACACCACACCAGTTATCCAACAACTACATCACACCAGTCATCCAACAACTACATCACACCAGTCATCCAACAACTACATCACACCAGTCATCCAACAACTACACCACACCAGTCATCCAACAACTACATCACACCAGTCATCCAACAACTACATCACACCAGTCATCCAACAACTACACCACACCAGTCATCCAACAACTACATCACACCAGTCATCCAACAACTACATCACACCAGTCATCTAACAACTACATCACACCAGTCATCCAACAACTACACCACACCAGTCATCCAACAACTACATCACACCAGTCATCCAACAACTACATCACACCAGTCATCCAACAACTACACCACACCAGTCATCCAACAACTACACCACACCAGTCATCCAACAACTACATCACACCAGTCATCTAACAACTACATCACACCAGTCATCCAACAACTACATCCCACCAGTCATCCAACAACTACATCACACCAGTCATCCAACAACTACATCACACCAGTCATCCAACAACTACACCACACCAGTCATCCAACAACTACATCACACCAGTCATCCAACAACTACACCACACCAGTCATCCAACAACTACACCACACCAGTCATCCAACAACTACATTACACCAGTCATCCAACAACTACATCACACCAGTCATCTAACAACTACACCACACCAGTCATCCAACAACTACACCACACCAGTCATCCAACAACTACATCACACCAGTCATCCAACAACTACATCATACCAGTCATCCAACAACTACATCACACCAGTCATCCAACAACTACATCACACCAGTCATCCAACAACTACATCACACCAGTCATCCAACAACTACACCACACCAGTCATCCAACAACTACATCACACCAGTCATCCAACAACTACATCACACCAGTCATCCAACAACTACACCACACCAGTCATCCAACAACTACATCACACCAGTCATCCAACAACTACACCACACCAGTCATCCAACAACTACATCACCAGTCATCCAACAACTACATCACACCAGTCATCCAACAACTACATCACACCAGTCATCCAACAACTACATCACACCAGTCATCCAACAACTACATCACACCAGTCATCCAACAACTACATCACCAGTCATCCAACAACTACACCACACCAGTCATCCAACAACTACATCACACCAGTCATCCAACAACTACATCACACCAGTCATCCAACAACTACATCACACCAGTCATCCAACAACTACATCACACCAGTCATCCAACAACTACACCACACCAGTCATCCAACAACTACATCACACCAGTCATCCAACAACTACATCACACCAGTCATCCAACAACTACACCACACCAGTCATCCAACAACTACACCACACCAGTCATCCAACAACGACACCACACCAGTCATCCAACAACTACATCACACCAGTCATCCAACAACTACATCACACCAGTCATCCAACAACTACATCATACCAGTCATCCAACAGATTCCCATTCAACAACTACATCACACCAGTCATCCAACAGATTCCCATTCAACAACTACATCACACCAGTCATCCAACAGACTCCCATTCAATAACTACATCATACCAGTCATCTAACAGACTCCCATTCAATAACTACATCATACCAGTCCTCCAACAGACTCCCATCCAACAACTACATCATACCAGTCCTCCAACAGACTCCCATTCAATAACTACATCAGACCAGTCATCTAACAACTACATCACACCAGGGTCAATGCCTTGCTCAAGGGCACGTTGACTGATCTCCCACCAGGCCAAAAAACGTGAACCCGAACCCCCCAAGATCCCCCCCACAGTTCCCCAATAGCTGTCCCTCAACCATTCGAGACCCCTCCCAAATGTGAAAAATACAATGAATTATATTCCCCACCCCCAAGAACCCCCCAATGTACCAACAACCAAGAGAATGAACCCCCCAATGCACCAACAACCAAGAGAATGAACCCCCCAATGCATCAACAACCAAGAGAATGAACCCCCCAATGTACCAACAACCAAGAGAATGAACCCCACCCCCAAGAACCCCCCAATGCACCAACAACCAAGAGAATGAACCCCACCCCCAAGAACCCCCCAATGTACCAACAACCAAGAGAATGAACCCCACCCCCAAGAACCCCCCAATGCACCAACAACCAAGAGAATGAACCCCACCCCCAAGAACCCCCCAATACACAAAGAACCAAGAGAATGAACCCCACCCCCAACAACCCCCCAATGCACCAACAACCAAGAGAATGAACCCCACCCCCACGAACCCCCCAATGCACCAACAACCAAGAGAATGAACCCCACCGCCAACAACCCCCCAATGCACCAACAACCAAGAGAATGAACCCCCACCCCAAGAACCCCAATGCACCAACAACCAAGAGAATGAACCCCCTAATGCACCAACAACCAAGAGCATGAACCCCCTAATGCACCAACAACCAAGAGAATGAACCCCTCAATGCACCAACAACCAAGAGAATGAACCCCTCAATGCACCAACAACCAAGAGAATGAACCCCCCAATGCACCAACAACCAAGAGAATGAACCCCCCAATGCACCAACAACCAAGAGCATGAACCCCCCAATGCACCAACAACCAAGAGCATGAACCCCCAATGCACCAACAACCAAGAGCATGAACCCCCCAATGCACCAACAACCAAGAGAATGAACCCCCAATGCACCAACAACCAAGAGCATGAACCCCCCAATGCACCAACAACCAAGAGCATGAACCCCCCAATGCACCAACAACCAAGAGAAGGAACCCCCCAATGTACCAACAACCAAGAGAATGAACCCCCTAATGCACCAACAACCAAGAGCATGAACCCCCCAATGCACCAACAACCAAGAGAAGGAACCCCCCAATGTACCAACAACCAAGAGAATGAACCCCCACCTCCAACAACCCCCCAATGCACCAACAACCAAGAGAATGAACCACCCAATGCACCAACAACCAAGAGAATGAACCCCCCAATGCACCAACAACCAAGAGAATGAACCCCACCGCCAACAACCAAGAGAATGAACCCCCCAATGCACCAACAACCAAGAGAATGAACCCCACCCCCAACAACCCCCAATGCACCAACAACCAAGAGAATGAACCCCACCCCCACGAACCCCCAATGCACCAACAACCAAGAGAATGAACCCCACCGCCAACAACCCCCCAATGCACCAACAACCAAGAGAATGAACCCCCCAATGCACCAACAACCAAGAGAATGAACCCCCCAATGCACCAACAACCAAGAGAAGGAACCCCCCAATGTACCAACAACCAAGAGAATGAACCCCCCAATGTACCAACAACCAAGAGAATGAACCCCAACCCCAAGAACCTCCCAATGCACCAACAACCAAGAGAATGAACCCCCTAATGCACCAACAACCAAGAGAATGAACCCCCACCCCAATAACCCCAATGCACCAACAACCAAGAGAATGAACCCCCTAATGCACCAACAACCAAGAGAATGAACCCCCTAATGCACCAACAACCAAGAGAATGAACCCCCACCCCAAGAACCCCAATGCACCAATAACCAAGAGAATGAACCCCCCAATGCACCAACAACCAAGAGCATGAACCCCCCAATGCACCAACAACCAAGAGCATGAACCCCCCAATGTACCAACAACCAAGAGAATGAACCCCCACCTCCAACAACCCCCCAATGCACCAACAACCAAGAGAATGAACCACCCAATGCACCAACAACCAAGAGAATGAACCCCCCAATGCACCAACAACCAAGAGAATGAACCCCACCGCCAACAACCAAGAGAATGAACCCCCAATGCACCAACAACCAAGAGAATGAACCCCACCCCAACAACCCCCCAATGCACCAACAACCAAGAGAATGAACCACCCAATGCACCAACAACCAAGAGAATGAACCCCCACCTCCAACAACCCCCCAATGCACCAACAACCAAGAGAATGAACCACCCAATGCACCAACAACCAAGAGAATGAACCCCCAATGCACCAACAACCAGAGAATGAACCCCACCCCCACGAACCCCCAATGCACCAACAACCAAGAGAATGAACCCCACCGCCAACAACCCCCAATGCACCAACAACCAAGAGAATGAACCCCCAATGCCAACAACCAAGAGAATGAACCCCCAATGCCAACAACCAAGAGAAGAACCCCCAATGTACCAACAACCAAGAGAATGAACCCCCCAATGTTCCAACAACCAAGAGAATGAACCCCAACCCCAAGAACCTCCCAATGCACCAACAACCAAGAGAATGAACCCCCTAATGCACCAACAACCAAGAGAATGAACCCCAACCCCAAGAACATCCCAATGCACCAACAACCAAGAGAATGAACCCTCTAATGCACCAACAACCAAGAGAATGAACCCCAACCCCAAGAACATCCCAATGCACCAACAACCAAGAGAATGAACCCCCTAATGCACCAACAACCAAGAGAATGAACCCCCTAATGCACCAACAACCAAGAGAATGAACCCCCCAATGCACCAACAACCAAGAGAATGAACCCCCACCCCAAGAACCCCAATGCACCAACAACCAAGAGAATGAACCCCCTAATGCACCAACAACCAAGAGAATGAACCCCCTAATGCACCAACAACCAAGAGAATGAACCCCCCAATGCACCAACAACCAAGAGAATGAACCCCCACCCCAAGAACCCCAATGCACCAACAACCAAGAGAATGAACCCCTAATGCACCAACAACCAAGAGAATGAACCCCCTAATGCACCAACAACCAAGAGAATGAACCCCCCAATGTACCAACAACCAAGAGAATGAACCCCCACCTCCAACAACCCCCAATGCACCAACAACCAAGAGAATGAACCCCCCAATGCACCAACAACCAAGAGAATGAACCCCCCAATGCACCAACAACCAAGAGAATGAACCCCACCGCCAACAACCAAGAGAATGAACCCCCACCACCAACAACCAAGAGAATGAACCCCCACCACCAACAACCCCCCAATGTACCAACAACCAAGAGAATGAACCCCCCAATGCACCAACAACCAAGAGAATGAACCCCACCCCCAACAACCCCCAATGCACCAACAACCAAGAGAATGAACCCCACCCCCACGAACCCCCCAATGCACCAACAACCAAGAGAATGAACCCCACCGCCAACAACCCCCCAATGCACCAACAACCAAGAGAATGAACCCCCCAATGCACCAACAACCAAGAGAATGAACCCCCCAATGCACCAACAACCAAGAGAATGAACCCCAACCCCAAGAACCTCCCAATGCACCAACAACCAAGAGAATGAACCCCCTAATGCACCAACAACCAAGAGAATGAACCCCAACCCCAAGAACCCCAATGCATCAACAACCAAGAGAATGAACCCCCTAATGCACCAACAACCAAGAGAATGAACCCCAACCCCAATAACCCCAATGCACCAACAACCAAGAGAATGAACCCCTAATGCACCAACAACCAAGAGAATGAACCCTAATGCACCAACAACCAAGAGAATGAACCCCCAATGCACCAACAACCAAGAGAATGAACCCCCACCCCAAGAACCCCAATGCACCAACAACCAAGAGAATGAACCCCCTAATGCACCAACAACCAAGAGAATGAACCCACTAATGCACCAACAACCAAGAGAAGGAACCCCCAATGTACCAACAACCAAGAGAATGAACCCCCACCTCCAACAACCCCCAATGCACCAACAACCAAGAGAATGAACCCCCAATGCACCAACAACCAAGAGAATGAACCCCACCCCCACGAACCCCCAATGCACCAACAACCAAGAGAATGAACCCCACATAACAACCCCCAATGCACCAACAACCAAGAGAATGAACCCCCAATGCACCAACAACCAAGAGAATGAACCCCCAATGCACAACAACCAAGAGAAGGAACCCCCAATGTACCAACAACCAAGAGAATGAACCCCAACCCCAAGAACCTCCCAATGCACCAACAACCAAGAGAATGAACCCCTAATGCACCAACAACCAAGAGAATGAACCCCAACCCCAAGAACCCCAATGCACCAACAACCAAGAGAATGAACCCCCTAATGCACCAACAACCAAGAGAATGAACACCAACCCCAAGAACCCCAATGCACCAACAACCAAGAGAATGAACCCCCTAATGCACCAACAACCAAGAGAATGAACCCCCAATGCACCAACAACCAAGAGAATGAACCCCCAATGCACCAACAACCAAGAGAATGAACCCCCAATGTACCAACAACCAAAAGAATGAACCCCCACCTCCAACAACCCCCAATGCACCAACAACCAAGAGAATGAACCCCCCAATGCACCAACAACCAAGAGAATGAACCCCCCAATGCACCAACAACCAAGAGAATGAACCCCACCGCCAAGAACCAAGAGAATGAACCCCCACCACCAACAACCAAGAGAATGAACCCCCACCACCAACAACCCCCCAATGTACCAACAACCAAGAGAATGAACCCCCAATGCACCAACAACCAAGAGAATGAACCCACCCCCAACAACCCCCAATGCACCAACAACCAAGAGAATGAACCCCACCCCCACGAACCCCCCAATGCACCAACAACCAAGAGAATGAACCCCACCGCCAACAACCCCCCAATGCACCAACAACCAAGAGAATGAACCCCCCAATGCACCAACAACCAAGAGAATGAACCCCCCAATGCACCAACAACCAAGAGAATGAACCCCAACCCCAAGAACCTCCCAATGCACCAACAACCAAGAGAATGAACCCCCTAATGCACCAACAACCAAGAGAATGAACCCCAACCCCAAGAACCCCAATGCATCAACAACCAAGAGAATGAACCCCCTAATGCACCAACAACCAAGAGAATGAACCCCAACCCCAATAACCCCAATGCACCAACAACCAAGAGAATGAACCCCCTAATGCACCAACAACCAAGAGAATGAACCCCTAATGCACCAACAACCAAGAGAATGAACCCCCCAATGCACCAACAACCAAGAGAATGAACCCCCACCCCAAGAACCCCAATGCACCAACAACCAAGAGAATGAACCCCCTAATGCACCAACAACCAAGAGAATGAACCCACTAATGCACCAACAACCAAGAGAAGGAACCCCCCAATGTACCAACAACCAAGAGAATGAACCCCCCACCTCCAACAACCCCCCAATGCACCAACAACCAAGAGAATGAACCCCCCAATGCACCAACAACCAAGAGAATGAACCCCACCCCCCACGAACCCCCCAATGCACCAACAACCAAGAGAATGAACCCCACCGCCAACAACCCCCCAATGCACCAACAACCAAGAGAATGAACCCCCCAATGCACCAACAACCAAGAGAATGAACCCCCCAATGCACCAACAACCAAGAGAAGGAACCCCCAATGTATCAACAACCAAGAGAATGAACCCCAACCCCAAGAACCTCCCAATGCACCAACAACCAAGAGAATGAACCCCTAATGCACCAACAACCAAGAGAATGAACCCCAACCCCAAGAACCCCAATGCACCAACAACCAAGAGAATGAACCCCTAATGCACCAACAACCAAGAGAATGAACCCCAACCCCAAGAACCCCAATGCACCAACAACCAAGAGAATGAACCCCTAATGCACCAACAACCAAGAGAATGAACCCCTAATGCACCAACAACCAAGAGAATGAACCCCCAATGCACAACAACCAAGAGAATGAACCCCTAATGCACCAACAACCAAGAGAATGAACCCCCAATGTACCAACAACCAAGAGAATGAACCCCACCTCCAACAACCCCCAATGCACCAACAACCAAGAGAATGAACCCCCAATGCACCAACAACCAAGAGAATGAACCCCCAATGCACCAACAACCAAGAGAATGAACCCCACCGCCAACAACCAAGAGAATGAACCCCACCACCAACAACCAAGAGAATGAACCCCCACCACCAACAACCCCCCAATGTACCAACAACCAAGAGAATGAACCCCCCAATGTACCAACAACCAAGAGAATGAACCCCACCCCCAACAACCCCCAATGCACCAACAACCAAGAGAATGAACCCCACCCCCACGAACCCCCCAATGCACCAACAACCAAGAGAATGAACCCCACCGCCAACAACCCCCCAATGCACCAACAACCAAGAGAATGAACCCCCCAATGCACCAACAACCAAGAGAATGAACCCCCCAATGCACCAACAACCAAGAGAATGAACCCCAACCCCAAGAACCTCCCAATGCACCAACAACCAAGAGAATGAACCCCCTAATGCACCAACAACCAAGAGAATGAACCCCAACCCCAAGAACCCCAATGCATCAACAACCAAGAGAATGAACCCCCTAATGCACCAACAACCAAGAGAATGAACCCCAACCCCAATAACCCCAATGCACCAACAACCAAGAGAATGAACCCCCTAATGCACCAACAACCAAGAGAATGAACCCCCTAATGCACCAACAACCAAGAGAATGAACCCCCCAATGCACCAACAACCAAGAGAATGAACCCCCACCCCAAGAACCCCAATGCACCAACAACCAAGAGAATGAACCCCTAATGCACCAACAACCAAGAGAATGAACCCACTAATGCACCAACAACCAAGAGAAGGAACCCCCCAATGTACCAACAACCAAGAGAATGAACCCCCACCTCCAACAACCCCCAATGCACCAACAACCAAGAGAATGAACCCCCCAATGCACCAACAACCAAGAGAATGAACCCCACCCCCCACGAACCCCCAATGCACCAACAACCAAGAGAATGAACCCCACCGCCAACAACCCCCCAATGCACCAACAACCAAGAGAATGAACCCCCCAATGCACCAACAACCAAGAGAATGAACCCCCCAATGCACCAACAACCAAGAGAAGGAACCCCCCAATGTACCAACAACCAAGAGAATGAACCCCAACCCCAAGAACCTCCCAATGCACCAACAACCAAGAGAATGAACCCCCTAATGCACCAACAACCAAGAGAATGAACCCCAACCCCAAGAACCCCAATGCACCAACAACCAAGAGAATGAACCCCCTAATGCACCAACAACCAAGAGAATGAACCCCAACCCCAAGAACCCCAATGCACCAACAACCAAGAGAATGAACCCCCTAATGCACCAACAACCAAGAGAATGAACCCCCTAATGCACCAACAACCAAGAGAATGAACCCCCAATGCACCAACAACCAAGAGAATGAACCCCTAATGCACCAACAACCAAGAGAATGAACCCCCCAATGTACCAACAACCAAGAGAATGAACCCCCACCTCCAACAACCCCCCAATGCACCAACAACCAAGAGAATGAACCCCCCAATGCACCAACAACCAAGAGAATGAACCCCCCAATGCACCAACAACCAAGAGAATGAACCCCACCGCCAACAACCAAGAGAATGAACCCCCACCACCAACAACCAAGAGAATGAACCCCCACCACCAACAACCCCCCAATGTACCAACAACCAAGAGAATGAACCCCCCAATGCACCAACAACCAAGAGAATGAACCCCACCCCCAACAACCCCCCAATGCACCAACAACCAAGAGAATGAACCCCACCCCCACGAACCCCCAATGCACCAACAACCAAGAGAATGAACCCCACCGCCAACAACCCCCCAATGCACCAACAACCAAGAGAATGAACCCCCCAATGCACCAACAACCAAGAGAATGAACCCCCCAATGCACCAACAACCAAGAGAATGAACCCCAACCCCAAGAACCTCCCAATGCACCAACCAAGAGAATGAACCCTCTAATGCACCAACAACCAAGAGAATGAACCCCAACCCCAAGAACCCCAATGCATCAACAACCAAGAGAATGAACCCCTAATGCACCAACAACCAAGAGAATGAACCCCAACCCCAATAACCCCAATGCACCAACAACCAAGAGAATGAACCCCTAATGCACCAACAACCAAGAGAATGAACCCCTAATGCACCAACAACCAAGAGAATGAACCCCCAATGCACCAACAACCAAGAGAATGAACCCCACCCCAAGAACCCCAATGCACCAACAACCAAGAGAATGAACCCCTAATGCACCAACAACCAAGAGAATGAACCCACTAATGCACCAACAACCAAGAGAAGGAACCCCCAATGTACCAACAACCAAGAGAATGAACCCCCACCTCCAACAACCCCCAATGCACCAACAACCAAGAGAATGAACCCCCAATGCACCAACAACCAAGAGAATGAACCCCACCCCCACGAACCCCCCAATGCACCAACAACCAAGAGAATGAACCCCACCGCCAACAACCCCCCAATGCACCAACAACCAAGAGAATGAACCCCCCAATGCACCAACAACCAAGAGAATGAACCCCCAATGCACCAACAACCAAGAGAAGGAACCCCCCAATGTACCAACAACCAAGAGAATGAACCCCAACCCCAAGAACCTCCCAATGCACCAACAACCAAGAGAATGAACCCCCTAATGCACCAACAACCAAGAGAATGAACCCCAACCCCAAGAACCCCAATGCACCAACAACCAAGAGAATGAACCCCCTAATGCACCAACAACCAAGAGAATGAACCCCAACCCCAAGAACCCCAATGCACCAACAACCAAGAGAATGAACCCCTAATGCACAACAACCAAGAGAATGAACCCCTAATGCACCAACAACCAAGAGAATGAACCCCCCAATGCACCAACAACCAAGAGAATGAACCCCCACCCCAAGAACCCCAATGCACCAACAACCAAGAGAAGGAACCCCCCCAATGCACCAACAACCAAGAGAATGAACCCCACCTCCAACAACCCCCAATGCACCAACAACCAAGAGAATGAACCCCCAATGCACCAACAACCAAGAGAATGAACCCCCAATGCACCAACAACCAAGAGAATGAACCCCCCAATGCACCAACAACCAAGAGAATGAACCCCCACCACCAACAACCCCCCAATGTACCAACAACCAAGAGAATGAACCCCCCAATGCACCAACAACCAAGAGAATGAACCCCACCCCCAACAACCCCCCAATGCACCAACAACCAAGAGAATGAACCCCACCCCCACGAACCCCCCAATGCACCAACAACCAAGAGAATGAACCCCACCGCCAACAACCCCCAATGCCAACAACCAAGAGAATGAACCCCCAATGCACCAACAACCAAGAGAATGAACCCCCAATGCACCAGCAACCAGAGAAGGAACCCCCAATGTACCAACAACCAAGAGAATGAACCCCAACCCCAAGAACCTCCCAATGCACCAACAACCAAGAGAATGAACCCCTAATGCACCAACAACCAAGAGAATGAACCCCAACCCCAAGAACCCCAATGCACCAACAACCAAGAGAATGAACCCTAATGCACCAACAACCAAGAGAATGAACCCCAACCCCAAGAACCCCAATGCACCAACAACCAAGAGAATGAACCCCCTAATGCACCAACTACCAAGAGAATGAACCCTAATGCACAACAACCAAGAGAATGAACCCCCAATGCACCAACAACCAAGAGAATGAACCCCCACCCCAAGAACCCCAATGCACAACAACCAAGAGAATGAACCCTAATGCACCAACAACCAAGAGAATGAACCCACTAATGCACCAACAACCAAGAGAAGGAACCCCCCAATGTACCAACAACCAAGAGAATGAACCCCCACCTCCAACAACCCCCCCAATGCACCAACAACCAAGAGAATGAACCCCCCAATGCACCAACAACCAAGAGAATGAACCCCCCAATGCACCAACAACCAAGAGAATGAACCCCACCGCCAACAACCAAGAGAATGAACCCCCACCTCCAACAACCCCCAATGCACCAACAACCAAGAGAAAGAACCCCCCAATGCACCAACAACCAAGAGAATGAACCCCACCCCCACGAACCTCCCAATGCACCAACAACCAAGAGAATGAACCCCACCGCCAACAACCCCCAATGCACCAACAACCAAGAGAATGAACCCCCCAATGCACCAACAACCAAGAGAATGAACCCCCCAATGCACCAACAACCAAGAGAAGGAACCCCCCAATGTACCAACAACCAAGAGAATGAACCCCCCAATGTACCAACAACCAAGAGAATGAACCCCAACCCCAATAACCTCCCAATGCACCAACAACCAAGAGAATGAACCCCCTAATGCACCAACAACCAAGAGAATGAACCCCAACCCCAAGAACATCCCAATGCACCAACAACCAAGAGAATGAACCCTCTAATGCACCAACAACCAAGAGAATGAACCCCCCAATGCACCAACAACCAAGAGAATGAACCCTAATGCACCAACAACCAAGAGAATGAACCCCAACCCCAAGAACCCCAATGCACCAACAACCAAGAGAATGAACCCCTAATGCCAACAACCAAGAGAATGAACCCCTAATGCACCAACAACCAAGAGAATGAACCCCCAATGCACCAACAACCAAGAGAATGAACCCCCACCCCAAGAACCCCAATGCACAACAACCAAGAGAATGAACCCCCACCCCAAGAACCCCAATGCACCAACAACCAAGAGAATGAACCCCAACCCCAAGAACCCCAATGCACCAACAACCAAGAGAATGAACCCCCTAATGCACCAACAACCAAGAGAATGAACCCCCAATGCACCAACAACCAAGAGAATGAACCCCCCAATGTACCAACAACCAAGAGAATGAACCCCCCAATGTACCAACAACCAAGAGAATGAACCCCCCAATGTACCAACAACCAAGAGAATCGAACTAAAGAGATAAAAGGAAAAGACAGAAGAAAACAGCCAAAACAATAAAATGTTAAAACTAAGAACATCAAGGACAAGTGAAATCATAACAGCAATGCCAACTGTATATGTTTGTGTCTGGCACTATTACATGTATGTGTTTGTGTGTGTGTCTGGCACTATTACATGTATATGCGTGTGTTCTTGTATGTGTTTATTTGAATGAGAGTGTGTGTATATGTATGTGTACAAACACCTGCACGGCATCAGCCTCAGGCACACCGGCATTCGTTGTAAAAAACACTATCCCTCAGAGTCATTCAAATGTACTTTTTATTATGTTTTATTTTGCTTTTATTTATTTACTTTTATCTTTGACCATCATTCTATCACCCACACAGCAACTCCACTCCCACTCCAATTCCACATACCAGCCCTCAGCTTCCCTCAGCCCATCCCATCTATCTCTGCTGGTCACCCTCAGCCCATCCCATCTATCTCTGCTGGTCACCCTCAGCTCATCCCATCTATCTCTGCTGGTCACCCTCAGCCCATCCCATCTATCTCTGCTGGCCACCCTCAGCCCATCCCATCTATCTCTGCTGGTCACCCTCAGCCCATCCCATCTATCTCTGCTGGTCACCCTCAGCCCATCCCATCTATCTCTGCTGGTCACCCTCAGCCCATCCCATCTATCTCTGCTGGTCACCCTCAGCCCATCCCATCTATCTCTGCTGGTCACCCTCAACCCATCCCATCTATCTCTGCTGGTCACCCTCAGCCCATCCCATCTATCTCTGCTGGTCACCCTCAGCCCATCCCATCTATCTCTGCTGGTCACCCTCAGCCCCTCCCATCTATCTCTGCTGGTCACCCTCAGCCCCTCCCATCTATCTCTGCTGGTCACCCTCAGCCCATCCCATCTATCTCTGCTGGTCACCCTCAACCCATCCCATCTATCTCTGCTGGTCACCCTCAGCCCATCCCATCTATCTCTGCTGGTCACCCTCAGCCCCTCCCATCTATCTCTGCTGGTCACCCTCAGCCCATCCCATCTATCTCTGCTGGTCACCCTCAACCCCTCCCATCTATCTCTGCTGGCCACCCTCAGCCCATCCCATCTATCTCTGCTGGTCACCCTCAGCCCATCCCATCTATCTCTGCTGGTCACCCTCAGCCCATCCCATCTATCTCTGCTGGTCACCCCTCAGCCCATCCCATCTATCTCTGCTGGTCACCCTCAGCCCATCCCATCTATCTCTGCTGGCCACCCTCAGCCCATCCCATCTATCTCTGCTGGTCACCCTCAGCCCATCCCATCTATCTCTGCTGGCCACCCTCAGCCCATCCCATCTATCTCTGCTGGCCACCCTCAGCCCATCCCATCTATCTCTGCTGGCCACCCTCAGCCCATCCCATCTATCTCTGCTGGACACCCTCAACCCATCCCATCTATCTCTGCTGGTCACCCTCAACCCATCCCATCTATCTCTGCTGGTCACCCTCAGCCCATCCCATCTATCTCTGCTGGTCACCCTCAGCCCATCCCATCTATCTCTGCTGGTCACCCTCAGCCCATCCCATCTATCTCTGCTGGACACCCTCAGCCCATCCCATCTATCTCTGCTGGTCACCCTCAGCCCATCCCATCTATCTCTGCTGGACACCCTCAGCCCATCCCATCTATCTCTGCTGGTCACCATCAGCCCATCCCATCTATCTCTGCTGGTCACCCTCAACCCATCCCATCTATCTCTGCTGGTCACCCTCAGCCCATCCCATCTATCTCTGCTGGTCACCCTCAGCCCATCCCATCTATCTCTGCTGGTCACCCTCAGCCCATCCCATCTATCTCTGCTGGTCACCCTCAGCCCATCCCATCTATCTCTGCTGGTCACCCCTCAGCCCATCCCATCTATCTCTGCTGGTCACCCTCAGCCCATCCCATCTATCTCTGCTGGTCACCCTCAGCCCATCCCATCTATCTCTGCTGGTCACCCTCAGCCCATCCCATCTATCTCTGCTGGTCACCCTCAGCCCATCCCATCTATCTCTGCTGGTCACCCTCAGCCCATCCCATCTATCTCTGCTGGTCACCCTCAGCCCATCCCATCTATCTCTGCTGGTCACCCTCAGCCCATCCCATCTATCTCTGCTGGTCACCCTCAGCCCATCCCATCTATCTCTGCTGGTCACCCTCAGCCCATCCCATCTATCTCTGCTGGTCACCCTCAGCCCATCCCATCTGTCTCTGCTGGTCACCCTCAGCCCATCTCATCTATCTCTGCTGGTCACCCTCAGCCCATCCCATCTATCTCTGCTGGTCACCATCAGCCCATCCCATCTATCTCTGCTGGTCACCCCCTCAACCCATCCCATCTATCTCTGCTGGTCACCCTCAGCCCATCCCATCTATCTCTGCTGGTCACCCTCAGCCCATCCCATCTATCTCTGCTGGTCACCCTCAGCCCATCCCATCTATCTCTGCTGGTCACCCTCAGCCCATCCCATCTATCTCTGCTGGTCACCCCTCAGCCCATCCCATCTATCTCTGTTGGACACCCTCAGCCCATCCCATCTATCTCTGCTGGTCACCCTCAGCCCATCCCATCTATCTCTGCTGGTCACCCTCAGCCCATCCCATCTATCTCTGCTGGTCACCCTCAGCCCATCCCATCTATCTCTGCTGGTCACCCTCAGCCCATCCCATCTATCTCTGCTGGTCACCCTCAGCCCATCCCATCTATCTCTGCTGGTCACCCCTCAGCCCATCCCATCTATCTCTGCTGGTCACCCTCAGCCCATCCCATCTATCTCTGCTGGTCACCCTCAGCCCATCCCATCTATCTCTGCTGGTCACCCTCAGCCCACCCCATCTATCTCTGCTGGTCACCCTCAGCCCATCCCATCTATCTCTGCTGGTCACCCTCAGCCCATCCCATCTATCTCTGCTGGTCACCCTCAGCCCATCCCATCTATCTCTGCTGGTCACCCTCAGCCCATCCCATCTATCTCTGCTGGTCACCCTCAGCCCATCCCATCTATCTCTGCTGGTCACCCTCAGCCCATCCCATCTATCTCTGCTGGTCACCCTCAGCCCATCCCATCTATCTCTGCTGGTCACCCTCAGCCCATCCCATCTATCTCTGCTGGTCACCCTCAGCCCATCCCATCTATCTCTGCTGGTCACCCTCAGCCCATCCCATCTATCTCTGCTGGTCACCCTCAGCCCATCCCATCTATCTCTGCTGGTCACCCTCAGCCCATCCCATCTATCTCTGCTGGTCACCCTCAACCCATCCCATCTATCTCTGCTGGTCACCCTCAGCCCATCCCATCTATCTCTGCTGGTCACCCTCAGCCCATCCCATCTATCTCTGCTGGTCACCTCAGCCCATCCCATCTATCTCTGCTGGTCACCCTCAGCCCATCCCATCTATCTCTGCTGGTCACCCTCAGCCCATCCCATCTATCTCTGCTGGTCACCCTCAGCCCATCCCATCTATCTCTGCTGGTCACCCTCAGCCCATCCCATCTATCTCTGCTGGTCACCCTCAGCCCATCCCATCTATCTCTGCTGGTCACCCTCAACCCATCCCATCTATCTCTGCTGGTCACCCTCAGCCCATCCCATCTATCTCTGCTGGTCACCCTCAGCCCATCCCATCTATCTCTGCTGGTCACCCTCAGCCCATCCCATCTATCTCTGCTGGTCACCCTCAGCCCATCCCATCTATCTCTGCTGGTCACCCTCAGCCCATCCCATCTATCTCTGCTGGTCACCCTCAGCCCATCCCATCTATCTCTGCTGGTCACCCTCAGCCCATCCCATCTATCTCTGCTGGCCACCCTCAGCCCATCCCATCTATCTCTGCTGGTCCCCCTCAGCCCATCCCATCTATCTCTGCTGGTCACCCTCAGCCCATCCCATCTATCTCTGCTGGTCACCCTCAGCCCATCCCATCTATCTCTGCTGGTCACCCTCAGCCCCTCCCATCTATCTCTGCTGGTCACCCTCAGCCCATCCCATCTATCTCTGCTGGTCACCTCAGCCCATCCCATCTATCTCTGCTGGTCACCCTCAGCCCCTCCCATCTATCTCTGCTGGTCACCCTCAGCCCATCCCATCTATCTCTGCTGGTCACCCTCAGCCCATCCCATCTATCTCTGTTGGACACCCTCAGCCCATCCCATCTATCTCTGCTGGTCACCCTCAACCCCTCCCATCTATCTCTGCTGGTCACCCTCAGCCCATCCCATCTATCTCTGCTGGTCACCCTCAGCCCCTCCCATCTATCTCTGCTGGTCACCCTCAGCCCATCCCATCTATCTCTGCTGGTCACCCTCAGCCCATCCCATCTATCTCTGCTGGTCACCCTCAGCCCATCCCATCTATCTCTGCTGGTCACCCTCAGCCCATCCCATCTATCTCTGCTGGACACCCTCAGCCCATCCCATCTATCTCTGCTGGTCACCCTCAGCCCATCCCATCTATCTCTGCTGGTCACCCTCAGCCCATCCCATCTATCTCTGCTGGTCACCCTCAGCCCATCCCATCTATCTCTGCTGGTCACCCTCAGCCCATCCCATCTATCTCTGCTGGTCACCCTCAGCCCATCCCATCTACCACTTCAGGTTTCTACGCAACACATATGTTTCGACTATACTCTGATGTTTAACGTACAATTTCAATCTATCTGATTGAATAGAATCCACAGATTGCGTGTTGAAGATAAATACTTTTACTAAGAGTATTAGTATATTAGTAATTGACTGACCAGGTCTGTCCAGATCCCCTAACAGTACTATTTTTAGGGTCAATTTTAGATCAATGCTATGCATTTTCAGCCACTCCTGGACCTGAAACCAGAAACAGGCTACCTGAGGTCAATACCAAAATAAATGGTCTATTGATTCTGTATCCTCACAACAAAATCTGCAGAGCTTCGATGACTTTATCCCACAAATATTCAACATTTTGTTGGTGGCAAGAATTCTATATAATAATTTTAGCCGAAAAGCACAAAGTCTTGAATCTTGCGTTGTTTTATATATCAACTCATACACCCTGTACCATGGAATCAGTACATCAAAAATCTCAATCTGTATGGCACAGGAGAACCGTTTTTGGTTCCAGGTAGAACCCTTTTTGGTTCCAGATAGAACCCTTTTTGGTTCCAGGTAGAACCCTTTTTGGTTCCAGATAGAACCCTTCTTGGTTCCAGGTAGAACCCTTTTTGGTTCCAGGTAGAAACCTTTTTGGTTCGATGTAAAACCCTCTGTGGAAAGGATTCTACAAGGAACCCAAAATGATTCTACTTGGGACCAAAAGTGTTATTCCTGGAACCAACAAGTTAAAAAGGGGTTCTCCTACGGAGAGAGCCGAAAAACCCTTTAAAGTTCTAGAACATGTTTTTTGTAAGAGTGTAGATCACCTGGCAACACAACAGTGAGTGACTCAGGAGGCTACGGTCTCTCGTCGTCGTGTGCTTGTAAACAGGCTTGTGACTGGGAACTAATGGTAAGAAGTGAAATGAAGAATGGGATCTGCTTCATCTCCTAAAGAATTGCACACGTTGACTGCAGGTACTGTATTTACTTAAAAAAGTAGCAAAAAAATGTTGAATAAAATGTAAACGTCAGAGAAATAGTTTCAACGGTATTTTGAAAATCCGCCCTGTGGCTATATGTGTAAGTGCGTGTGTCGGCGTGGGGTGGGGGGGGCGGGGGAGTATCCGCGGGACGGTTGTGGTGGGCCGGTTTGGGTTCAAGTCCACTCCAGGGACGTTTTGTAGACCAAGTCCATCCCTGCCTACAGTCATCAGCTACTGTCGGGTCGTCAGCGGTGTGTGT
>NW_026287291.1:0-6921 GCF_023373465.1 Oncorhynchus keta | reverse complement strand
GAAGGTAGACCAGGGTAATATAATGACAATAGAAGGTAGACCAGGGTAATAGATTGACAGTAGATGGTAGACCAGGAAAATATAATGACACTAGATGGTAGACCAGGGTATTTTAATGACAGTAGAGACCAGGGTAATATAATGACAGTAGAGGGTAGACCAGGGTAATATAATGACAGTAGAGGGTAGACCAGGGTAATTTAATGACAGTAGAAAGTAGACTAGGGTAATATAATGACAGTAGAAAGTAGACCAGGGTAATATATTGACAGTAGATGGTAGACCAGGGTAATATAATGACAGTAGAGACCAGGGTAATATAATGACAGTAGAGGGTAGACCAGGGTAATATAATGACAGTAGAGGGTAGACCAGAGTAATTTAATGACAGTAGAAAGTAGACTAGGGTAATATAATGACAGTAGAAAGTAGACCAGGGTAATATATTGACAGTAGATGGTAGACCAGGGTAATATAATGACAGTAGATGGTAGACCAGGGTAATATAATGACAGTAGAGGGTAGACCAGGGTAATATAATGACAGTAGATGTTAGACCAGGGTAATATAATGACAGTAGAGGGTAGACCAGGGTAATATAATGACAGTAGATGTTAGACTAGGGTAATATAATGACAGTAGAGGGTAGACCAGGGTAATTTAATGACAGTAAAAAGTAGACTAGGGTAATATAATGACAGTAGAAAGTAGACCAGGGTAATATAATGACAGTAGATGGTAGACCAGGGTAATATAATGACAGTAGAGGGTAGACCAGGGTAATATAATGACAGTAGATGGTAGACCAGGGTAATATAATGACAGTAGAAAGTAGACTAGGGTAATATAATGACAGTAGAAAGTAGACCAGGGTAATATAATGACAGTAGATGGTAGACCAGGGTAATATAATGACAGTAGATGGTAGACCAGGGTAATATAATGACAGTAGATGGTAGACCAGGGTAATATAATGACAGTAGAGGGTAGACCAGGGTAATATAATGACAGTAGATGGTAGACCAGGGTAATATAATGACAGTAGAAAGTAGACCAGGGTAATATAATGACAGTAGAAAGTAGACCAGGGTAATATAATGACAGTAGATGGTAGACCAGGGTAATATAATGACAGTAGATGGTAGACCAGGGTAATATAATGACAGTAGAGGGTAGACCAGGGTAATATAATGACAGTAGATGGTAGACCAGGGTAATATAATGACAGTAGAAAGTAGACCAGGTAATATAATGACAGTAGATTGTAGACCAGGGTAATATAATGACAGTAGATGGTAGACCAGGTAATTTAATGACAGTAAAAAGTAGACTAGGGTAATATAATGACAGTAGAAAGTAGACCAGGGTAATATAATGACAGTAGATGGTAGACCAGGGTAATATAATGACAGTAGATGGTAGACCAGGGTAATATAATGACAGTAGATGGTAGACCAGGGTAATATAATGACAGTAGATGGTAGACCAGGGTAATATATTGACAGTAGATGGTAGACCAGGGAAATATAATGACAGTAGATGGTAGACCAGGGTAGACAGTAGAGACCAGGGTAATATAATGACAGTAGATGGTAGACCAGGGTAATATAATGACAGTAGAAAGTAGACCAGGGTAATATAATGACAGTAGATGGTAGACCAGGGTAATATAATGACAGTAGATGGTAGACCAGGGTAATATAATGACAGTAGATGGTAGACCAGGGTAATATAATGACAGTAGAGGGTAGACCAGGGTAATATAATGACAGTAGAAAGTAGACCAGGGTAATATAATGACAGTAGAAAGTAGACCAGGGTAATATAATGACAGTAGATGGTAGACCAGGGTAATATAATGACAGTAGATGGTAGACCAGGGTAATATAATGACAGTAGATGGTAGACCAGGGTAATATAATGACAGTAGATGGTAGACCAGGGTAATATAATGACAGTAGATGGTAGACCAGGGTAATATAATGACAGTAGATGGTAGACCAGGGTAATATAATGACAGTAGATGGTAGACCAGGGTAATATAATGACAGTAGAAAGTAGACCAGGGTAATATAATGACAGTAGAAAGTAGACCAGGGTAATATAATGACAGTAGATGGTAGACCAGGGTAATATAATGACAGTAGAAAGGTAGACCAGGGTAATATAATGACAGTAGATGGTAGACCAGGGTAATATAATGACAGTAGATGGTAGACCAGGGTAATATAATGACAGTAGATGGTAGACCAGGGTAATATAATGACAGTAGAGAGACCAGGGTAATATAATGACAGTAGATGGTAGACCAGGGTAATATAATGACAGTAGAAAGTAGACCAGGGTAATATAATGACAGTAGATGGTAGACCAGGGTAATATAATGACAGTAGATAGACCAGGGTAATATAATGACAGAAAGGTAGACCAGGGTAATATAATGACAGTAGATGGTAGACCAGGGTAATATAATGACAGTAGATGGTAGACCAGGGTAATATAATGACAGTAGAGACCAGGGTAATATAATGACAGTAGATGGTAGACCAGGGTAATATAATGACAGTAGATGGTAGACCAGGGTAATATAATGACAGTAGATGGTAGACCAGGGTAATATAATGACAGTAGAAAGTAGACCAGGGTAATATAATGACAGTAGATGGTAGACCAGGGTAATATAATGACAGTAGAAGGTAGACCAGGGTAATATAATGACAGTAGATGGTAGACCAGGGTAATATAATGACAGTAGATGGTAGACCAGGGTAATATAATGACAGTAGAGGGTAGACCAGGGTAATTTAATGACAGTAGAAAGTAGACCAGGGTAATATAATGACAGTAGATGGTAGACCAGGGTAATATAATGACAGTAGATGGTAGACCAGGGTAATATAATGACAGTAGATGGTAGACCAGGGACAGTAGATGGTAGACCAGGGTAATATAATGACAGTAGATGGTAGACCAGGGTAATATAATGACAGTAGATGGTAGACCAGGGTAATATAATGACAGTAGATGGTAGACCAGGGTAATAGAATGACAGTAGATGGTAGACCAGGGTAATATAATGACAGTAGATGGTAGACCAGGGTAATTAATGACAGTAGAGACCAGGGTAATAAATGACAGTAGATGGTAGACCAGGGTAATATAATGACAGTAGATGGTAGACCAGGGTAATATAATGACAGTAGATGGTAGACCAGGGTAATATAATGACAGTAGAGGGTAGACCAGGGTAATAATGACAGTAGAAAGTAGACCAGGGTAATATAAATGACAGTAGAAAGTAGACCAGGGTAATATAATGACAGTAGATGGTAGACCAGGGTAATATAATGACAGTAGATGGTAGACCAGGGTAATATAATGACAGTAGATGGTAGACCAGGTAATATAATGACAGTAGATGGTAGACCAGGGTAATATAATGACAGTAGATGGTAGACCAGGGTAATATAATGACAGTAGATGGTAGACCAGGGTAATTTAATGACAGTAGAAAGTAGACTAGGGTAATATAATGACAGTAGAAAGTAGACCAGGGTAATATAATGACAGTAGATGGTAGACCAGGGTAATATAATGACAGTAGATGGTAGACCAGGGTAATATAATGACAGTAGATGGTAGACCAGGGTAATATAATGACAGTAGAAAGTAGACCAGGGTAATATAATGACAGTAGATGGTAGACCAGGGTAATATAATGACAGTAGATGGTAGACCAGGGTAATATAATGACAGTAGATGGTAGACCAGGGTAATATAATGACAGTAGATGGTAGACCAGGGTAATATAATGACAGTAGATGGTAGACCAGGGTAATATAATGACAGTAGAAAGTAGACCAGGGTAATATAATGACAGTAGAAGGTAGACCAGGGTAATATAATGACAGTAGATGGTAGACCAGGGTAATATAATGACAGTAGATGGTAGACCAGGGTAATATAATGACAGTAGATGGTAGACCAGGGTAATATAATGACAGTAGATGGTAGACCAGGGTAATATAATGACAGTAGATGGTAGACCAGGGTAATATAATGACAGTAGATGGTAGACCAGGGTAATATAATGACAGTAGAGGGTAGACCAGGGTAATATAATGACAGTAGATGGTAGACCAGGGTAATATAATGACAGTAGAGGGTAGACCAGGGTAATTTAATGACAGTAGATGGTAGACCAGGGTAATATAATGACAGTAGATGGTAGACCAGGGTAATATAATGACAGTAGATGGTAGACCAGGGTAATATAATGACAGTAGATGGTAGACCAGGGAATATAATGACAGTGAAGTAGACCAGGGTAATATAATGACAGTAGAAAGTAGACAGGGTAATATAATGACAGTAGATGGTAGACCAGGGTAATATAATGACAGTAGATGGTAGACCAGGGAAATATAATGACAGTAGATGGTAGATCAGGGTAATATAATGACAGTAGAGGTAGACCAGGGTAATTTAATGACAGTAGATGGTAGACCAGGGTAATATAATGACAGTAGAAAGTAGACCAGGGTAATATAATGACAGTAGATGGTAGACCAGGTAATATAATGACAGTAGAAGGTAGACCAGGGTAATATAATGAAAATAGAAAGTAGACCAGGGTAATATATTGACAGTAGATGGTAGACCAGGGAAATATAATGACAGTAGATGGTAGACCAGGGTAATATAATGACAGTAGAGGTAGACCAGGGTAATATAATGACAGTAGAGGGTAGACCAGGGTAATATAATGACAGTAGAGGGTAGACCAGGTAATATAATGACAGTAGAAAGTAGACTAGGGTAATATAATGACAGTAGATGGTAGACCAGGGTAATATAATGACAGTAGATGGTAGACCAGGGTAATATAATGACAGTAGATGGTAGACCAGGGTAATATAATGACAGTAGAGGGTAGACCAGGGTAATTTAATGACAGTAGAAAGTAGACTGGTAATATAATGACAGTAGATGGTAGACCAGGTAATATAATGACAGTAGATATAGACCAGGGTAATATAATGACAGTAGAAGGTAGACCAGGGTAATATATTGACAGTAGATGGTAGACCAGGGTAATATAATGACAGTAGATGGTAGACCAGGGTAATATAATGACAGTAGATGGTAGACCAGGGTAATATAATGACAGTAGATGGTAGACCAGGGTAATATAATTGACAGTAGATGGTAGACCAGGGAAATATAATGACAGGGAAATATAATGATGGTAGACCAGGGTAATATAATGACAGTAGAAAGGTAGACCAGGGTAATATAATGACAGTAGATGGTAGACCAGGGTAATATATTGACAGTAGATGGTAGACCAGGGAAATATAATGACAGTAGATGACCAGGGTAATATAATGACAGTAGATGGTAGACCAGGGTAATATAATGACAGTAGATGGTAGACCAGGGTAAATATAATGACAGTAGATGGTAGATAGGTAATATAATGACAGCAGATGGTAGACCAGGGTAATATAATGACAGTAGATGGTAGACCAGGGCAATTTAATGACAGCAGTAGAGACCAGGGTAATATAATGACAGTAGATGGTAGACCAGGGTAATATAATGACAGTAGATGGTAGACCAGGGTAATATAATGACAGTAGATGGGTAGACCAGGGTAATATAATGACAGTAGAAGGTAGACCAGGGTAATATATTGACAGTAGATGGTAGACCAGGGTAATATAATGACAGCAGATGGTAGACCAGGGTAATATAATGACAGTAGATGGTAGACCAGGGTAATATAATGACAGTAGATGGTAGACCAGGGTAATATAATGACAGTAGAGGGTAGACCAGGGTAATATAATGACAGTAGATGGTAGACCAGGGTAATATAATGACAGTAGATGGTAGACCAGGGTAATATAATGACAGTAGATGGTAGACCAGTGTAATTTAATGACAGTAGAAAGTAGACTATTGTAATATAATGACAGTAGAAAGTAGACCAGGGTAATATATTGACAGTAGATGGTAGACCAGGGTAATATAATGATAGTAGATGGTAGACCAGGGTAATATAATGACAGTAGAGGGTAGACCAGGGTAATATAATGACAGTAGATGTTAGTCCAGGGTAATATAATGACAGTAGAGGGTAGACCAGGGTAATATAATGACAGTAGAAAGTAGACTAGGGTAATATAATGACAGTAGAAAGTAGACCAGGGTAATATAATGACAGTAGAAAGTAGACCAGGGTAATATAATGACAGTAGAAAGTAGACCAGGGTAATATAATGGTCCTTCTGTAGCTCAGTTGGTAGAGCATGGCGCTTGTAACACCAGGGTAGTGGGTTCAATTCCCGGGACCACCCATACGTAGAATGTATGCACACATGACTGTAAGTCGCTTTGGATAAAAGCGTCTGCTAAATGGCATATATTATATAATGACAGTAGATGGTAGACCAGGGTAATATAATGACAGCAGATGGTAGACCAGGGTAATATATTGACAGTAGATGGTAGACCAGGGTAATATAATGACAGTAGATGGTAGACCAGGGTAATATAATGACAGTAGCGGGTAGACCAGGTTAATAGATTGACAGTAGATGGTAGACCAGGGTAATATAATGACAGTAGATGGTAGACCAGGGTAATATAATGACAGTAGAGGGTAGACCAGGTTAATAGATTGACAGTAGATGGTAGACCAGGGTAATATAATGACAGTAGAGGGTAGACCAGGGTAATATAATGACAGTAGAGGGTAGACCAGGGTAATATAATGACAGTAGAGGGTAGACCAGGCTAATTTAATGACAGTAGAAAGTAGACTAGGGTTATATAATGAAAGTAGACCAGGTTAATAGATTGACAGTATATGGTAGACCAGGGTAATATAATGACAGTAGATGGTAGATTGACAGT
>NW_026287290.1:67500-165788 GCF_023373465.1 Oncorhynchus keta | reverse complement strand
TATAAACTCCATATATAAACTCCATATATAAACTCCATGTATAAACTCCATGTATAAACTCCATATATAAACTCCATATATAAACTCCATATATAAACTCCATATATAAACTCCATATAAACTCCATATAAAACTCCATATATAAACTCCATATATAAACTCCATGTATAAACTCCATGTATAAACTCCATCTCATATATAAACTCCATATAAACTCCATATAAACTCCATGTATAAACTCCATGTATAAACTCCATATATAAACTCCATGTATAAACTCCATATATAAACTCCATATATAAACTCCATGTATAAACTCTCCATATATAAACTCCATATATAAACTCCATATATAAAAACTCCATGTATAAACTCCATGTATAAACTCCATATATAAACTCCATGTATAAACTCCATGTATAAACTCCATAAAACTCCATATATAAACTCCATGTATAAACTCCATGTATAAACTCCATATATAAACTCCATATATAAACTCCATATATAAACTCCATGTATAAACTCCATATATAAACTCCATATATAAACTCCATATATAACTCCATGTATAAACTCCATAAAACTCCATGTATAAACTATATAAACCATATATAAACTCCATGTATAAACTCCATGTATAAACTCCATATATAAACTCCATATATAAACTCCATGTATAAACTCCATATATAAACTCCATATAAACTAAACTCCATATATAAACTCCATGTATAAACTCCATATATAAATAAACTCCATGTATAAACTCCATATATAAACTCCATATATAAACTCCATATAAACTAAATAAACTCCATATATAAACTCCATATATAAACTCCATGTATAAACTCCATGTATAAACTCCATGTATAAACTCCATATATAAATAAACTCCATATATAAACTCCATATATAAAACTCCATGTATAAACTCCATGTATAAACTCCATGTATAAACTCCATGTATAAACTCCATGTATAAACTCCATATATAAACTCCATATATAAAAACTCCATATATAAACTCCATATATAAACTCCATATATAAACTCCATGTATAAACTCCATATATAAACTCCATGTATAAACTCCATATATAAACTCCATGTATAAACTCCATATATAAACTCCATGTATAAACTCCATATATAAACTCCATGTATAAACTCCATATATAAACTCCATATATAAACTCCATATATAAACTCCATATATAAACTCCATGTATAAACTCCATATAAACTCCATATATAAACTCCATGTATAAACTCCATATATAAACTCCATATATAAACTCCATATATAAACTCCATATATAAACTCCATATATAAACTCCATATATAAACTCCATGTATAAACTCCATGTATAAACTCCATGTATAAACTCCATGTATAAACTCCATATATAAACTCCATATATAAACTCCATATATAAACTCCCAGTAATTGATTGGGTTTTTACCAACGTTTCAGCATCACTGTGTCTTCAGGGTGATGTCATGAATACTTGAACCAGGTTATGTAGACAAACAGTGCAATTAGTGCAACTAATGTCAACAGTGAGGGGTCATCATGATTAAGTTAATTAGAATTAATTAGTGAAACTGTTTAAAAAAACGATAGTTTATGGCATATTGAATATATTAGTCTATTGTTATCATATGGAAACATAACTGAATATTGTACATCATATTAGCATCAACATACATTATTGTACATAGCATTAGCATCAACATACATTAGTGTACATAGCATTAGCATCAACATACATTATTGTACATCATATTAGCATCAACATACATTATTGTACATCATATTAGCATCAACATACATTATTGTACATAGCATTAGCATCAACATACATTATTGTACATAGCATTAGCATCAACATACATTATTGTACATAGCATTAGCATCAACATACATTATTGTTTAGTTCAATTTCACATATTTAATTGTTCCCTATTTCAGTTCATGTTTTGTTCCATGTAATCTTTTGGTTCTTAATAACCATCATCACCAGGAGGAACATATTGGATGCTGATCTGATAAGCTGTCGAAAGATATCAATTTAAAAGAGAGAATTGTTCATCAGGGCGTGAGATCAAAGTCAATATTCACACCACATTCACACCAGGGGTCAGTGTTTTTAGGATATCCAGCAAGCCTCCCTTTGTCGTAAGTAGGATCTCCATGTTACCTCCTCTGTAGAAGGAGGATCTCCATGTTACCTCCTCTGTAGTAGTAGGATCTCCATGTTACCTCCTCTCCTCTGTAGAAGGAGGATCTCCATGTTACCTCCTCTCCTCTGTAGAAGGAGGATCTCCATGTTACCTCCTCTGTAGAAGGAGGATCTCCATGTTACCTCCTCTGTAGTGGGAGGATCTCCATGTTACCTCCTCTGTAGTAGTAGGATCTCCATGTTACCTCCTCTCCTCTGTAGTAGTAGGATCTCCATGTTACCTCCTCTGTAGAAGGAGGATCTCCATGTTACCTCCTCTCCTCTGTAGAAGGAGGATCTCCATGTTACCTCCTCTCCTCTGTAGAAGGAGGATCTCCATGTTACCTCCTCTCCTCTGTAGAAGGAGGATCTCCATGTTACCTCCTCTGTAGAAGGAGGATCTCCATGTTACCTCCTCTGTAGTAGTAGGATCTCCATGTTACCTCCTCTCCTCTGTAGAAGGAGGATCTCCATGTTACCTCCTCTCCTCTGTAGAAGGAGGATCTCCATGTTACCTCCTCTCCTCTGTAGTAGTAGGATCTCCATGTTACCTCCTCTGTAGTAGTAGGATCTCCATGTTACCTCCTCTCCTCTGTAGAAGGAGGATCTCCATGTTACCTCCTCTGTAGTAGTAGGATCTCCATGTTACCTCCTCTCCTCTGTAATAGTAGGATCTCCATGTTACCTCCTCTGTAGTAGTAGGATCTCCATGTTACCTCCTCTGTAGTAGTAGGATCTCCATGTTACCTCCTCTCCTCTGTAGTAGTAGGATCTCCATGTTACCTCCTCTGTAGTAGGAGGATCTCCATGTTACCTCCTCTCCTCTGTAGTAGTAGGATCTCCATGTTACCTCCTCTCCTCTGTAGTAGTAGGATCTCCATGTTACCTCCTCTGTAGAAGGAGGATCTCCATGTTACCTCCTCTCCTCTGTAGTAGTAGGATCTCCATGTTACCTCCTCTGTAGAAGGAGGATCTCCATGTTACCTCCTCTGTAGTAGGAGGATCTCCATGTTACCTCCTCTGTAGTAGTAGGATCTCCATGTTACCTCCTCTGTAGTAGGAGGATCTCCATGTTACCTCCTCTCCTCTGTAGTAGTAGGATCTCCATGTTACCTCCTCTCCTCTGTAGTAGTAGGATCTCCATGTTACCTCCTCTGTAGTAGTAGGATCTCCATGTTACCTCCTCTCCTCTGTAGTAGTAGGATCTCCATGTTACCTCCTCTGTAGTAGTAGGATCTCCATGTTACCTCCTCTCCTCTGTAGTAGTAGGATCTCCATGTTACCTCCTCTCCTCTGTAGTAGTAGGATCTCCATGTTACCTCCTCTGTAGTAGTAGGATCTCCATGTTACCTCCTCTCCTCTGTAGTAGTAGGATCGCCATGTTACCTCCTCTGTAGAAGGAGGATCTCCATGTTACCTCCTCTGTAGTAGTAGGATCTCCATGTTACCTCCTCTGTAGTAGGAGGATCTCCATGTTACCTCCTCTCCTCTGTAGTAGTAGGATCTCCATGTTACCTCCTCTCCTCTGTAGTAGTAGGATCTCCATGTTACCTCCTCTGTAGAAGGAGGATCTCCATGTTACCTCCTCTCCTCTGTAGTAGTAGGATCTCCATGTTACCTCCTCTGTAGTAGTAGGATCTCCATGTTACCTCCTCTGTAGTAGGAGGATCTCCATGTTACCTCCTCTCCTCTGTAGTAGTAGGATCTCCATGTTACCTCCTCTCCTCTGTAGTAGTAGGATCTCCATGTTACCTCCTCTGTAGTAGGAGGATCTCCATGTTACCTCCTCTGTAGTAGTAGGATCTCCATGTTACCTCCTCTCCTCTGTAGTAGTAGGATCTCCATGTTACCTCCTCTCCTCTGTAGTAGTAGGATCTCCATGTTACCTCCTCTGTAGTAGTAGGATCTCCATGTTACCTCCTCTCCTCTGTAGTAGTAGGATCTCCATGTTACCTCCTCTCCTCTGTAGTAGTAGGATCTCCATGTTACCTCCTCTGTAGTAGGAGGATCTCCATGTTACCTCCTCTGTAGTAGTAGGATCTCCATGTTACCTCCTCTCCTCTGTAGTAGTAGGATCTCCATGTTACCTCCTCTGTAGTAGGAGGATCTCCATGTTACCTCCTCTCCTCTGTAGTAGTAGGATCTCTATGTTACCTCCTCTGTAGTAGTAGGATCTCCATGTTACCTCCTCTGTAGTAGTAGGATCTCCATGTTACCTCCTCTCCTCTGTAGTAGTAGGATCTCCATGTTACCTCCTCTGTAGTAGGAGGATCTCCATGTTACCTCCTCTCCTCTGTAGTAGTAGGATCTCTATGTTACCTCCTCTGTAGTAGTAGGATCTCCATGTTACCTCCTCTGTAGTAGTAGGATCTCCATGTTACCTCCTCTGTAGTAGGAGGATCTCCATGTTACCTCCTCTGTAGTAGTAGGATCTCCATGTTACCTCCTCTCCTCTGTAGTAGTAGGATCTCCATGTTACCTCCTCTCCTCTGTAGTAGTAGGATCTCCATGTTACCTCCTCTGTAGTAGTAGGATCTCCATGTTACCTCCTCTCCTCTGTAGTAGTAGGATCTCCATGTTACCTCCTCTGTAGAAGTAGGATCTCCATGTTACCTCCTCTGTAGAAGGAGGATCTCCATGTTACCTCCTCTGTAGTAGTAGGATCTCCATGTTACCTCCTCTGTAGTAGTAGGATCTCCATGTTACCTCCTCTGTAGTAGTAGGATCTCCATGTTACCTCCTCTCCTCTGTAGTAGTAGGATCTCCATGTTACCTCCTCTCCTCTGTAGAAGGAGGATCTCCATGTTACCTCCTCTGTAGTAGTAGGATCTCCATGTTACCTCCTCTGTAGTAGGAGGATCTCCATGTTACCTCCTCTCCTCTGTAGTAGTAGGATCTCCATGTTACCTCCTCTGTAGTAGTAGGATCTCCATGTTACCTCCTCTCCTCTGTAGTAGTAGGATCTCCATGTTACCTCCTCTGTAGAAGGAGGATCTCCATGTTTCTCCTCTCCTCTGTAGAGCAACATGCTCAACGCCACACTTATAGACCACCAGTGGGGGTTACTTGAAGAGGTGTGTGATGTGTTTTCTGATTGTAGAATATTCCAGTGCTTTTTCAGGATTGCTTACATTTTCTCCCAGTACTTGGTAAACTTGGTGCAAAAGACGGTTGTTGTTTTAAAGTAATTCCTCTCTTGGTTTTTGAGATATTTTCATCAATGCAGCATCAAGAGTTTTGAGTTTTGTCCTTGTAGCCTCTAGTCCTTCCTCTCATTTTGAATTTATCTGTCTTGCTTTTTGCATTGCTGTCAAAATCCAATTGTTTTTCCACCATACAGTTTCCTCTTGGGGGAATTGTAGAAACACTGAAAATAAGGGATGTTTTTGTGTAGGGTGGTAATTTTTATTTATTTAACTAGGCAAGTCAGTTAATAACAATTGTTATTTTCAATGACAGCCTAGGAACAGTGGGTTAACTGGTCTGGGATCAGTGGGTTAACTGGTCTGGGAACAGTGGGTTAACTGGTCTAGGAACAGTGGGTTAACTGGTCTGGGAACAGTGGGTTAACTGGTCTAGGAACAGTGGGTTAACTGGTCTGGGAACAGTGGGTTAACTGGTCTGGGAACAGTGGGTTAACTGGTCTGGGAACAGTGGGTTAACTGGTCTAGGAACAGTGGGTTAACTGCCTTTACGGCCTAGGAACAGTGGGTTAACTGGTCTGGGAACAGTGGGTTAACTGGTCTGGGAACAGTGGGTTAACTGGTCTGGGAACAGTGGGTTAACTGGTCTAGGAACAGTGGGTTAACTGGTCTGGGAACAGTGGGTTAACTGGTCTGGGAACAGTGGGTTAACTGCCTTTACGGCCTAGGAACAGTGGGTTAACTGCCTTTACGGCCTAGGAACAGTGGGTTAACTGCCTTTACGGCCTAGGAACAGTGGGTTAACTGCCTTTACGGCCTAGGAACAGTGGGTTAACTGCCTTTACGGCCTAGGAACAGTGGGTTAACTGCCTTTACGGCCTAGGAACAGTGGGTTAACTGCCTTTACGGCCTAGGAACAGTGGGTTAACTGGTCTGGGAACAGTGGGTTAACTGGTCTGGGAACAGTGGGTTAACTGGCCTAGGAACAGTGGGTTAACTGGTCTAGGAACAGTGGGTTAACTGCCTTTACGGCCTAGGAACAGTGGGTTAACTGGTCTGGGAACAGTGGGTTAACTGGTCTAGGAACAGTGGGTTAACTGGTCTGGGAACAGTGGGTTAACTGCCTTTACGGCCTAGGAACAGTGGGTTAACTGGTCTGGGAACAGTGGGTTAACTGGTCTAGGAACAGTGGGTTAACTGGTCTGGGAACAGTGGGTTAACTGGTCTGGGAACAGTGGGTTAACTGGTCTGGGAACAGTGGGTTAACTGGTCTGGGAACAGTGGGTTAACTGGTCTGGGAACAGTGGGTTAACTGGTCTGGGAACAGTGGGTTAACTGGTCTGGGAACAGTGGGTTAACTGGTCTGGGAACAGTGGGTTAACTGGTCTGGGAACAGTGGGTTAACTGCCTGCTCAGGGGCAGAACGACAGATTTGTACCTTGTCAGCTACGGTGTTTGAACTTGCAACCTTGCGGTGACTAGTCCAACTCTCTAACCACTAGGCTACTGCCGACCATGAAGCATCAGTTATAGTCTACAAGCAGCAATATGATGGACCATGAAGCATCAGTTATAGTCTACAAGCAGCAATATGATGGACCATGAAGCATCAGTTATAGTCTACAAGCAGCAATATGATGGACCATGAACCATCAGTTATAGTCTACAAGCAGCAATATGATGGACCATGAAGCATCAGTTATAGACTACAAGCAGCAATATGATGGACCATGAAACATCAGTTATAGTCTACAAGCAGCAATATGATGGACCATGAAGCATCAGTTATAGTCCACAAGCAGCAATATGATGGACCATGAAGCATCAGTTATAGACTACAAGCAGCAATATGATGGACCATGAAGCATCAGTTATAGTCTACAAGCAGCAATATGATGGACCATGAAACATCAGTTATAGACTACAAGCAGCAATATGATGGACCATGAAGCATCAGTTATAGTCTACAAGCAGCAATATGATGGACCATGAAGCATCAGTTATAGACTACAAGCAGCAATATGATGGACCATGAAGCATCAGTTATAGGCTACAAGCAGCAATATGATGGACCATGAAGCATCAGTTATAGTCTACAAGCAGCAATATGATGGACCATGAAGCATCAGTTATAGTCTACAAGCAGCAATATGATGGACCATGAAGCATCAGTTATAGTCTACAAGCAGCAATATGATGGACCATGAACCATCAGTTATAGTCTACAAGCAGCAATATGATGGACCATGAAGCATCAGTTATAGACTACAAGCAGCAATATGATGGACCATGAAGCATCAGTTATAGGCTACAAGCAGCAATATGATGGACCATGAAGCATCAGTTATAGTCTACAAGCAGCAATATGATGGACCATGAAGCATCAGTTATAGTCTACAAGCAGCAATATGATGGACCATGAAGCATCAGTTGTAGGCTACAAGCAGCAATATGATGGACATAAAATAGCAGCAACCACAGCCTATATGTCCCATGATTTTCTAAAATGGTCTCATTACTTTAGTTTGCTATTTATCTCATATTAGGGCTGTGTTGCTATTGGGAGAGAAAAACAAGTGACTATAGCAGGTATTGAATCCCAGGTAAATAATCACTAGTCAGAACCTCAACCTTAGAATAAATGCATTATAAAAATCACCTTAATATCTGATATTGCGAGTAAACAACCTCAGAATAGAAAAGACAGAGTACGTCTTCCAGCCCGTCAATAAATGACATCACACAACCCAGCAGTTGGCAAATCGCACATTTTACACCGGGATTTGAACCAGCCAACTTTAGGCCACAGGTCCAACTCCTTAGCCACTGGGTGAAAACCTGAGTTAATCTTGGGGAATAAACATGAGTTAATCTGCCAAAATGAAGACAAAACGCTTTAGAGACATACATGGTATCACTTGTTATACATAATTATTATACATAAATCATTGCCAAAAGCACAAGACATATATTATTAATGGATTGATCATATCAAATATCAAAACATTATTTATAGATTGATCCTATCAAACATCGAAACATTATTTTAACTACTCCAAAACAATTACATGTGGAGCAGGAACCACTGACTCACTGCATTATTCTATAGTATTATCAAGACACCTGCTGTTAACTCTTAACTACTTAGGACAGCTCACGAGGTGTCCTAAATATCTGCCGACTAGGTGGGACTAGAGACTTCATGCATAGTTACCCACCCACTTATACCCATACGTGTAAAATGTCTTTATTCTCAGCACTTATACGACCAATGTTCTACTCTGAGACACTGTGTGAACATGGTCCCAGATCTCAAAATATTGAATGTTTGTTTAACATAATAATAAAAATGAATATTACTAATGTAATCCACTGTAAAGACTGGGTTTAGTTGATTGTGTTGCACTGCTCATGTCCGCGTTCTGGGACTGTCCGCGTCCCCGTACAGAACAGTCCGAGTCCCCGTTCGGTGTGGCGCTAAGCCGGTTACGCGCAGAGTGGACTGAGGTGATCTTGGGGAATAACGACAGAGTTTGTTTTAGTGTTGAGACACCGAAGTTTATTGTTCAATTGGCTTTTTTTTTACGGTCAGGGACAGTATGAGTGTAGCCAGATCCTTTTCACTCTCTGTCCTTGTTTCATTTTGTGGTTCACCGGATTCATCATCGAGACGAGGGAAAGACGAACAACCTGCTAGCTAGTCGGTACAGCTCGGCAAGCTAGCTAGCTACTCTACCAGCAGCATCCTAGTTACCATAGCTACTCTACCAGCAGCATCCTAGTTACCATAGCTACCACTACATCATCACCGGCTGTCTGCATTTCTTGTGGACCGATGGAGCTCCCCGGTTGTTTCTTCCACCTGTTAAATCCCGGTGAGACTTCTCCCCCTCTCGTTGACGGATGCTGGCTATCTCTGTCCGGTTCTCCTCTCTTCACTAGATGGACGGTAACTTTAGTGTTTAACCCCTCTGTGTCCAAGGACCGAACTTTTGAATATTATTTTCAGGGCGCCTCAATAGCAGGTATTGAACCCCGGGTAAATAATCACTAGTCAGATCCTCAACCTCAGTATACATTCATTATAAAAAATCAATTTAATATCTGATATTGTGAGTAAACAACCTCGAAAGTGCGTCTTCCAGCCCTCCAATAAATTACATAATTCAATCCTCCCGGTTAGTAAATTTACCTCAACATCCCCCGGAGAAGGCAGAGTAACGACACCAGCCTTTTAGCGGGGCTGACAGACTGACTACAACGCTCGCGACGCTAAATTGAATTTCGTCATAAAAAATGACACACTGCTCGCGCCATTAACTAACGTCTGGAAGTCAGTTCTATTTGTGAAACTCTTCTTATGTTTCCCCATCTGAGCTCAGAGTAGATGAGAGATGTAATGTTTGTCTCTGTTGTGTTGAAGACCAATCCACCAGGAGAGACCAGCCTCCCCTGTTCCCAGCTGTGTGTCCATGAAGAGTGACCAGTCTATGGATCAACCTATGACCTTTAGAGAGGGAGACTTTTCTACTGAACAAAGGTAAGAAGAACTCATGGGTCCTGGTCAGTGAGATAAACAACACTGTCTCTAGTCATTTCTCCTCCCATTTTCCCATTTATTGTTGTTGTTTTCATAATCCATAGGCTAATCATTTTGTCCATTTTCATAGTCCTAAAACAATATTAAACAAACACAACATTCCCTCCCTGTGTGTGTGTGTGTGTGTGTGTGTGTGTGTGTGTGTGTGTGTGTGTGTGTGTGTGTGTGTGTGTGTGTGTGTGTGTGTGTGTGTGTGTGTGTGTGTGTGTGTGTGTGTGTGTGTGTGTGTGTGTGTGTGTGTGTGTGTGTGTGTGTGTGTGTGTGTGTGTGTGTGTGTGTGTGTGTGTGTCACAGAAACCAACAGGAGAGATCAGAGTCAGAGATTCTCAGTGGTCAGTCTTCCCAGAGTCATCAAACAGACCTGGCCTCCATATTCAGTGTATGTGGTCCTGTTATGTACATTTGTTTTTGTTTACCTCTAGTAAAGTTGATCTGTCAATAATTTATTGTGTTAATGAGAAAGCATTTATTATCTTGCTTAACTTATTTACTTTATTTATGTCAGTTGCTTGAAGAGAAAATGATGACATTTGTGAAGAACGAGCTGAAGATGTTCAAGAGGATTCTTAGTCCAGAATTCCCAGAAGGCTTTGAGAGTCAGAAGCAGGACAAGGAAGTGGTGGACGCTGAAGATGAGAAGCAGGAGAGCAGTGCCAGAGAGGGGGCTCTGAAGATCACACTGCACATCCTGAGGAAAATGAACCAGAAGGAGCTTGCTGACACACTGGAGAAATGTAAGAGCTGTCTGCCTCATGTTGAATGGTGTTTTATAACATTTAAAAGCTGTAGCTAAAGTACAGCTAAAGTAGCTGTGTAACTCAATGATATTGTAGCAGCCTTAACACAACACCTAGTGACCTCATCAAGTAGCAGCAGGGATGTGTTGTGGTGATTAATTTAGAGAGAGAGACAACATTAATAATACCATCAATAATACCAATAATAATGTAATCAGTCACACCAGTCTGTAATGCATTATGAAAACATTTACACATTTATACAGTCAGTTAAGATAATAAATTATTATAATGTACAACTTTATAACAGTCCTTCAATACTGTAGGCATTAAAACAGACGTAATATTAATATCCTCTGTGTTATTTCTAGATTCAGATGAGCTTGCTGTGATTTGCCAACGTGAACTCAAATCTAATCTAAAGAAGAATTTTCAATGTGTATTTGAGGGGATCGCTAAACAAGGAAACCCAACACTTCTCAATAAGATCTACACAGAGCTCTACATCACAGAGGGTGGAACAGGAGAGGTCAATAATGAACATGAGCTGAGACAGATTGAGACAACAACCAGAAAACAAGCAAGACCAGAGACTGCAATCAAATGTAACGACATCTTCAAACCCTTAACTGGACAAGACAAACCTATCAGAACTGTGCTGACAAAGGGAGTCGCTGGCATTGGAAAAACAGTCTCTGTGCAGAAGTTCATTCTGGACTGGGCTGAAGGAAAAGCAAATCAGGATGTCCAATTTGTATTTTCATTCCCTTTTCGGGAGCTGAATTTGATGAAAGGGGACAAACACACTTTCATTGAACTTCTCAATCACTTCTCAATGGAAACTAAACAATCAGGAATCTCCAACTACGACAAGTACAAAGTTCTGTTCATATTTGATGGTCTGGATGAGTGCCGACTGCCCCTAGACTTCCAGAAGAACAAGATCTGTTGTGACGTCACAGAGTCAACCTCAGTGGATGTTCTGCTGACAAATCTCATCAAGGGAAATCTGCTTCCCTCTGCTCTCCTCTGGATAACTACCCGACCTGCAGCAGCCAATAAGATCCCTTCAGGGTGTGTTGACCAGGTGACAGAGGTACGAGGGTTCAATGACCCACAGAAGGAGGAGTACTTCAGGAAGAGATTCAGGGATGAGGACCTGGCCAGCAGAATCATCTCACACATAAAGACATCAAGGAGCCTCCACATCATGTGCCACATTCCAGTCTTCTGTTGGATTTCTGCAACAGTCCTTGAACACATGTTGAGTACAGACAAGAGAGAAGAGATGCCCAAGACTCTGACTGAGATGTACACACACCTTGTGGTGTTTCATACCAAACAGAAGAATGAAAAGTATCTTGGGAAAGAAGAGACAGATCCACACTGGAATAAAGAGAGCATTCTGTCACTGGGAAAACTGGCTTTTCAACAGCTTGTGAAGGGCAATCTGATTTTCTATGAAGAAGACCTGAAAGAGGCTGGCATTGATGTCAATGAAGCCTCAGTGTACTCAGGATTGTGCACACAGCTCTTTAAAGAGGAATGTGGGCTGTACCAGTACAAGGTGTACTGCTTTGTTCATCTGAGCATTCAGGAGTTTCTGGCTGCTGTATATGTGTTCCTCTCATTCATAAACAACAATGAGAATCTAATGGACAAACTGCAAACAAACAACAAGCCTGAAGTTACTGTCTACAAGAGTGCTGTGGATAAAGCCTTACAAAGTGAGACGGGAAACCTGGACCTTTTCCTCCGCTTCCTTCTGGGCCTCTCACTGGAGTCCAATCAGAAGCACTTACAAGGTCTACTGACAAAGACAAGAAGCAGCTCACAGAGCCATGAAGAAACAGTCAAGTACATCAAGAAGAAGATCAGGAAGAATCCCTCTCCAGAGAGGAGCATCAATCTGTTCCACTGTCTGAATGAACTGAATGACCATTCTCTAGTGGAGGAGATCCAAAGCTACCTGAGATCAGGAAGTCTCTCAGAAGATGAACTGTCACCTGCACAGTGGTCAGCTCTGGTCTTTGTGTTGCTGACTTCAGAAAAGGATCTGGATGTGTTTGACCTGAAGAAATACTCCAGATCAGAGGAAGGTCTTCTGAGGCTGCTGCCAGTGGTCAAAGCCTCCAGAGCTGTTCTGTGAGTAAATAAAATGACATATAAGAACTAATCATCAGGAAGAAATATTCAGTTTAGAGAAAAATATGTATTATAATATGTGTATAATATATTATTTTGAAAAACATATTGAATAAATTCATTGATTTTCACATTAGTATAACAATATGACCATACAATTCTAGGAAACGGAAGATGAATCTATATGTTCTTTGAGAGAATAAACCAAATGCATCTGCCATTGTCCTTCTACACTACTGGTGTTAAATGAACAGTGTGTTTGTGAAGTCATGATGATCTCTTTGCAGGCTGTCAGGCTGTGGAGTCACAGAGGAAGGCTGTGCTTCTCTGGTCTCAGCTCTGAGGTCAAACCCCTCACACCTGAGAGAGCTGGACCTGAGCTACAATCACCCAGGAGACTCAGGAGTCAGACTGCTCTCTGCTGGACTGGAGGATCCACACTGCAGACTGGAGAAACTCAAGTATGTAGAGGGTTTATGTCAATGTTCATATCAGACATGTTTGACTTATCAGGATAGTTAAGACAAACATTCTGAACACCACTTGGACAAAGTTATATACTGTTGTGTGTTCAGTGTGTGTCCTTTCACACAAGGGACACACTGGCAAGACACACTCACTGAACACACACAGGACACACACACACACACTGAACACACATAGGACACAAACACACACACACTGGACACACATAGGACACCAACAGGACACACACACACACACACACACACACACACACACACACACACACACACACACACGGGACACAATATGTTGCTCATTACACAGCAATAATCGTTTCACCACAGGGGTGTTGTGGTTAACTAACTAAATATTCTGTTAATTTCACATATCAATCACAATTAAAGGTTCATTTTCCTTCTACATGTACTTTTTCATGTACATTCTACTTGTGAAATTAACAGTGTGTTTGTGAAGTCATGATGATCTCTTTGTCAGGTTGTCAGGCTGTCTAGTCACAGAGGAAGGCTGTGCTTCTCTGGTCTCAGCTCTGAGGTCAAACCCCTCACACCTGAGAGAGCTGGACCTGAGCTACAATCACCCAGGAGACTCAGGAGTCAGACTGCTCTCTGCTGGACTGGAGGATCCACACTGCAGACTGGAGAAACTCAAGTATGTAGAGGGTTCATGTCAATGTTCATATCAGACATGTTGGACTTATCAGGCTGGTTAAGACAAACATTCTGACCACCACTTGGACAGAATTATATACTGTTGTGTGTTCAGTGTGTGTCCTTTCACACAAGGGACACACTGGCAAGACACACTCACTGAACACACACAGGACACACACACACACACACACACACACACACACACACACACACACACACACACACACACACACACACACACACACACACACACACACACACACACACAACACACACACACACACACACACACACACACACACACACACACACACACACACACACACACACACACACACACACACACACACACACACACACACACACACACACACACACACACACACACTGAACACACATAGGACACAAACACACACACACTGGACACACATAGGACACCAACAGGACACACACACACACACACACACGGGACACAATATGTTGCTCATTACACAGCAATAATCGTTTCACCACAGGGGTGTTGTGGTTAACTAACTAAATATTCTGTTAATTTCACATATCAATCACAATTAAAGCTTCATTGTCCTTCTACATGTACATTCTACTTGTGAAATTAACAGTGTGTTTGTGAAGTCATGATGATCTCTTTGTCAGGCTGTCAGGCTGTGGAGTCACAGAGGAAGGCTGTGCTTCTCTGGTCTCAGCTCTGAGGTCAAACCCCTCACACCTGAGAGAGCTGGACCTGAGTAACAATGACCTGAAGGATTCAGGAGTGAAGCTGCTCTCTGCTGGACTGGGGAATCCCCACTGTAAACTGGAGACTCTGAGGTCAGTATTCCTGTAGTTGGTCAACAAGTGATAACTGTTCACCAGATCCACATGTGTTTACCAGACACACATAGTCCACACCATATGTGTTTGGACAGTGAATATTACAGTTTTAAATGTGGTGCTTTGCTCCAGCATTTTGGATTTGAGATGGAATGTTTCGTATTAGGAGACAGTACAGAATGTCACCTTTTTCCACCAGGATCTCAGTAATCACTGCCTCGTTGCCAGCGTCCATTATGGGGTCCGCGGTCAAACGATCACCACTAATCACTGTTAAACGCTCCCTAAAACACTTCAGCGAGCAGGCCTTTCTAATTGACCTGACCCGGGTATCCTGGAAAGATATTGACCTCATCCCGTCAGTAGACAATGCCTGGTTGTGATACAGACGACACTGTATCACAACCAGCCGTGATTGAGAGATTCTCCCAATCACGGCATAGGGCGGCATCCTAGGGCGGCGCACAATTGGCCCAGTGTCGCCAGAGTTTGGCCGGTCATGGTAAATAAGAATTAGTTCTTAACTGACTTGCCGAGTTAATAAAGGTAAAATATATATACTTTTAAATAAAAATCTAAAATAAGCATTCCCCTTTCAAAAAATATAGAACTAAGAAGAGATGTAGCCCTTGGTTCACTCCAGACTTGACTGCCCTTTTCCAGCAGAAACATATCCTGTGGCGTACTGCACTAGCATCGAATAGTCCCCGCGATATGCAACTTTTCAGGGAAGTCAAGAACCAACATACCCAGTCAGTTAGCAAAGCAAAGGCTAGCTTTTTCAAAGAGAAATTTTCATCCCTGCAGTACTAATTCCAAAAGTTTTGGGACACTGTAAAGTCCATGGAGAATAAGAGCACCTCTTCCCAGCTGCCCACTGCACTGAGACTAGGAAACACTGTCACCACCAATAATTCCAAGATAATTGACAATTTCAAGAAGCATTTCTCTACGGCTGGCCATGCTTTCCACCTGGCGACCCCAAACCCAGCCAAAAGCTCTGCACCCCCCAAAATCAACTGGTCTAGACAATCTGGACCCTCTCTTCGTAAAAGTATTCGCTGCCATTGTTGCAACCCCTATTACTAGTCTGTTCGACCTCTTTCGTATCGTCTGAGATCCCTAGAGATTGGAAAGAGGCAGTGGTCATCCCCTCTTCAAATGGGGAGACACTCTAGACCCAAACTGTTGCAGACCTATATCCATCCTGCCCTGCCTTTCTAAAGTCTTTGAAATCCAAGTGAACAAACAGATCACCGACCATTTCGAATCCCACCATACTTTCTCTGTTATGCAATCTGGTTTCCGAGCTGGTCACGGCTGCACCTCAGCCACGCTCAAGGTCACAAATGATATCATAACTTCCATCGATAATAGACAGTACTATGCAGCATCAACCTGGCCAAGACTTTCGACTCTGTCAATCACCATATTCTTATTGGAAGACTCAACAGCCTTGGTTTCTCAAATGACTGCCTCGCCTGGTTCACCAACTACTTCTCAGACAGAGTTCAGTCTGTCAAATCGGAGGGCCTGTTGTCCAGACCTCTGGCAGTCTCTATGGGGGATCCACAGGGTTCAATTCTCGGGACGATTATTTTCTCTGTATATGTCAATGATGTCTCTCTTGCTGCGGGTGATTATTTGATCCACCTCTACGCAGATGACACCATTCTGTTTACATCTGGCCCTTATTTGGGCGCTGTGTTAACAAGCCCCCAAACGAGCTTCAATGCCATACAACACTCCTTCTGTGGCCTCCATCTCCTCTTAAATGCTAGTTAAACGAAATGCATGCTCTTCAACCAATCACTGCCCGCACCCGCCCGCCCAACTAGCATCACCACCCTGGACAGTTCTGACTTAGAATATGTGGATAACTATAAATACCTAGGTGTCTGGCTAGCCTGTTACTCCTACCCACTACTTTTTTGAACATTCTGTTAAAAATCGTGCAACATTTCAGCGCCCTGCTACTCATGCCAGGAATATAGTATATGCATATGATTAGTATGTGTGGATAGAAAACACTCAGACGTTTATAAAACTGGTTAAATCACGGCTGTGGCTATAACATAACGTGCGTTTCATCGGAAAGCGCAGGAAAATCTGGTCACTGAAAATGGAAAAATATATCCCTGCGCGACTTGAACCCATTGATAAAGGTGAACCACATTTAATGGGGCCGAGGTTGCAATACCTACAGCTTCCACACGGTGTCTAGAGTCTTGTCATTTGCCTACGATTTGTTTCTTGGTCAAACACATGCAAGGCAGCACAGTTCTTCAGGTCTAGGACCGGATATTTTGGTTGAGTTTCTAGCCGGACATTTTTCCAGACGGACAACTATAGAATATACTTCGTCTTGTGATTAATTTGATCGCTTATTAACGTTTACTAATACCTAAAGTTGCATTACAAAAGTATTTCGAAGTGTTTTGTGAAAGTTTATCGTCGACTTTTTGAATTTAAAAAAATGACGTTACGTTATGAAACGCTGTTTTTTTTCGTTGATCACACAGTCTACATAGAACGATATCTAGGCTATATATGGACCGATTTAATCGACAAAAAGACCCAATAGTGATTATGGGACATCTAGGAGTGCCAACAAAGAAGATGGTCAAAGGTAATGAATGTTTTATATTTCATTTGTGCGGTTTGTGTAGCGCCGAATATGCTAATTATTTTGTTTACGTCCCCTGCGGGTCTTTTGTGGTGTTACATGCTATCAGATAATAGCTTCTCATGCTTTCGCCGAAAAGCATTTTAAAAATCTGACTTGTTGCCTGGATTCACAACGAGTGTAGCTTTAATTCATTACCCTGCATGTGTATTTTAATGAACGTTTGAGTTTTAACTAATACTATTAGCATTTAGCGTAGCGCATTTGCATTTCCAGAGCTCTAGATGGGACGCAAGCGTCTCAAGTAGGAGCAAGAGGCTAGACTGTAAACTCTCCTTCCAGACACAATATTAAACATCTTTGAACCAAAATTAAGTCTAGAATCAGCTTCCTATTTCGCAACAAAGCCTCCTTCACTCATGCTGCCAAACATACCCTCGTAAAATGGACTATCTTACCGATCCTTGACTTGGGCGATGTCATTTACCAAATAGCCTCCAACACTCTACTCAGCAAATTGGATGCAGTCTTTCACAGTGCCATCCGTTTTGTCACCAAAGCCCCATATACTACCCACCATTGCGACCTGTATGCTCTCGTTGGCTTGTACTCGCTACATATTCGTTGCCAAACCCACTGGCTCCAGGTCATCTATACGTCTTTGCTAGGTAAAGCCACGCCTTATCTCAGCTCACTGTCACTGGTCACCATAGCAGCACCCACCAGTAGCACGCGCTCCAGCAGGTATATTTCACTGGTCATCCCCAAAGCCAACACCTCCTTTGGCTGCCTTTCCTTCCAGTTATCTGCTGCCAATGACTGGAATGAATTGCTAAAATCGCTGAAGTTGGAGACTTATTATGTCCCTCATTAACTTTCAGCATCAGCTTACCGATCGCTGCAGCTGTACACAGCCCATCTGTAAATAGCCCATCCAACCAACTACCAACCTCATCCCCAGATTTGTTTTTGTTTTTCTGCTCTTTTGCACACCAATATTTCTACTTGCACATCCTCTTCTGCACAACTAAAAATCCAGTGTTAATTGCTACATTGAAATAACTTTTATTCCATGTCTAACTCTGTGTTGTTGTTTACTCCATGTCTAACTCTGTGTTGTTGTTTACTCCATGTGTAACTCTGTGTTGTTGTTTACTCCATGTGTAACTCTGTGTTGTTGTTTATTCCATGTGTAACTCTGTGTTGTTGTTTACTCCATGTGTAACTCTGTGTTGTTGTTTATTCCATGTGTAACTCTGTGTTGTTGTTTACTCCATGTGTAACTCTGTGTTGTTGTTTACTCCATGTGTAACTCTGTGTTGTTGTTTACTCCATGTGTAACTCTGTGTTGTTGTTTACTCCATGTGTAACTCTGTGTTGTTGTTTACTGTGTAACTCTGTGTTGTTGTTTATCCATGTGTAACTCTGTGTTGTTGTTTACTCCATGTGTAACTCTGTGTTGTTGTTTACTCCATGTGTAACTCTGTGTTGTTGTTTATCCCATGTGTAACTCTGTGTTGTTGTTTATTCCATGTGTAACTCTGTGTTGTTGTTTACTCCATGTGTAACTCTGTGTTGTTGTTTATCCATGTGTAACTCTGTGTTGTTGTTTATTCCATGTGTAACTCTGTGTTGTTGTTTACTCCATGTGTAACTCTGTGTTGTTGTTTATTCCATGTGTAACTCTGTGTTGTTGTTTACTCCATGTGTAACTCTGTGTTGTTGTTTACTCCATGTGTAACTCTGTGTTGTTGTTTACTCCATGTGTAACTCTGTGTTGTTGTTTATTCCATGTGTAACTCTGTGTTGTTGTTTATCCCATGTGTAACTCTGTGTTGTTGTTTATTCCATGTGTAACTCTGTGTTGTTGTTTACTCCATGTGTAACTCTGTGTTGTTGTTTATTCCATGTGTAACTCTGTGTTGTTGTTTACTCCATGTGTAACTCTGTGTTGTTGTTTACTCCATGTGTAACTCTGTGTTGTTGTTTACTCCATGTGTAACTCTGTGTTGTTGTTTATTCCATGTGTAACTCTGTGTTGTTGTTTATCCCATGTGTAACTCTGTGTTGTTGTTTACTCCATGTGTAACTCTGTGTTGTTGTTTACTCCATGTGTAACTCTGTGTTGTTGTTTACTCCATGTGTAACTCTGTGTTGTTGTTTACTCCATGTGTAACTCTGTGTTGTTGTTTATTCCATGTGTAACTCTGTGTTGTTGTTTATCCCATGTGTAACTCTGTGTTGTTGTTTACTCCATGTGTAACTCTGTGTTGTTGTTTATCCCATGTGTAACTCTGTGTTGTTGTTTACTCCATGTGTAACTCTGTGTTGTTGTTTATTCCATGTGTAACTCTGTGTTGTTGTTTATTCCATGTGTAACTCTGTGTTGTTGTTTATTCCATGTGTAACTCTGTGTTGTTGTTTATTCCATGTGTAACTCTGTGTTGTTGTTTATTCCATGTGTAACTCTGTGTTGTTGTTTACTCCATGTGTAACTCTGTTGTTGTTTGTGTCACACTGCTTTGCTTTGTCTTGGCCAGGTTGCAGTTGTAAATGAGAACTTGTTCTCAACTGGCCTACCTGGTTAAATAAAGGTGTTCTCAACTGGCCTACCTGGTTAAAACAATAAAGGTGAAACAAAAAAAGGTTTTCATACTTATATATTTGACCGTTTAGAAATGAAAGCACTCTATGTATGTAGTGGTCCCATTTGAAAAAGTCAAAATTATTTGGACAAAATCATTTACTCAATTTTTTATGGTATTTGGTCCCATGTTTCATGCCTGCAGTGATTACATCAAGCTTGTAATTCTACTAACTTGTTGAATTCACTTGCAGTTTGTTTTGGTTGTGTTTTGGGTGGGATTATGAACAATCCTGAATGAATCTTGAATAATGGCGAATTACAAAGTTATAGAGGCACAAAGGTCAGAAAATAATGCTAACCTCTCCTGTTAGTGGTAATGGTGAGAGGTTAACATGTTTTGTTGTAGTCTCTGTTATTGGTAATGGTGAGAGGTTAACATGTTTTGTTGTAGTCTCTGTTATTGGTAATGGTGAGAGGTTAGCATGTTTTGTTGTAGCCTCTGTTATTGGTAATGGTGAGAGGTTAGCATGTTTTGTTGTAGTCTCTGTTATTGGTAATGGTGAGAGGTTAGCATGTTTTGTTGTAGTCTCTGTTATTGGTAATGGTGAGAGGTTAGCATGTTTTGTTGTAGTCTCTGTTATTGGTAATGGTGAGAGGTTAGCATGTTTTGTTGTATCCTCTGTTATTGGTAATGGTGAGAGGTTAGCATGTTTTGTTGTATCCTCTGTTATTGGTAATGGTGAGAGGTTAGTATGTTTTGTTGTAGTCTGTTATTGGTAATGGTGAGAGGTTAGCATGTTTTGTTGTAGTCTCTGTTATTGGTAATGGTGAGAGGTTAGCATGTTTTGTTGTAGCCTCTGTTATTGGTAATGGTGAGAGGTTAGCATGTTTTGTTGTAGTCTCTGTTATTGGTAATGGTGAGAGGTTAGTGTGTTTTGTTGTAGTCTCTGTTATTGGTAATGGTGAGAGGTTAGCATGTTTTGTTGTAGCCTCTGTTATTGGTAATGGTGAGAGGTTAGCATGTTTTGTTGTATCCTCTGTTATTGGTAATGGTGAGAGGTTAGCATGTTTTGTTGTAGCCTCTGTTATTGGTAATGGTGAGAAGTTAGCATGTTTTGTTGTAGCCTCTGTTATTGGTAATGGTGAGAGGTTAGCATGTTTTGTTGTAGCCTCTGTTATTGGTAATGGTGACAGGTTAGCATGTTTTGTTGTAGCCTCTGTTATTGGTAATGGTGAGAGGTTAGTATGTTTTGTTGTAGCCTCTGTTATTGGTAATGGTTTTAGAGGTTAGTATGTTTTGTTGTAGCCTCTGTTATTGGTAATGGTGACAGGTTAGCATGTTTTGTTGTAGCCTCTGTTATTGGTAATGGTGAGAGGTTAGCATGTTTTGTTGTATCCTCTGTTATTGGTAATGGTGAGAGGTTAGCATGTTTTATTGTAGCCTCTGTTATTGGTAATGGTGAGAGGTTAGCATGTTTTATTGTAGCCTCTGTTATTGGTAATGGTGAGAGGTTAGCATGTTTTGTTGTCGTCTGTTATTGGTAATGGTGAGAGGTTAGCATGTTTTCTTGTAGTCTCTGTTATTGGTAATGGTGAGAGGTTAGCATGTTTTGTTGTAGTCTCTGTTATTGGTAATGGTGAGAGGTTAGCATGTTTTGTTGTATCCTCTGTTATTGGTAATGGTGAGAGGTTAGCATGTTTTGTTGTAGCCTCTGTTATTGGTAATGGTGAGAGGTTAGCATGTTTTGTTGTAGTCTCTGTTATTGGTAATGGTGAGAGGTTAGCATGTTTTGTTGTATCCTCTGTTATTGGTAATGGTGAGAGGTTAGCATGTTTTGTTGTAGTCTCTGTTATTGGTAATGGTGAGAGGTTAGTATGTTTTGTTGTAGTCTCTGTTATTGGTAATGGTGAGAGGTTAGTATGTTTTGTTGTCGTCTGTTATTGGTAATGGTGAGAGGTTAGTATGTTTTGTTGTAGCCTCTGTAACTTTCTCACTCATTATTATTCATGATTCTTTCATGATTTTTCTTAATCATGGCATCATCAGGATTAATTTATTATTGTTTAGAAACATGTTATCTACTCTCTTAGACAGAAAAGTACTCCACTCATCATCCACCATTTTATTATTGGGCAAAACACAACCAAAAACACAACCAAAACACACTGCAAATGCAAACAATGACTTTACGACCAAATTTCAATGAATATGGGACCAATTACCTTTGACTACTTTAAATTGGTACTAAATACTTAAGACTTCTTCAAATGGGGGACCTCCCTCACCTCATAAACTGTCACCTCATATGAAACATTTGATCTGAAATCAAAAATGCTGGAGTATAGAGCCATATTTAAAATATCAGCTTCACTGTCTAAATAGATATGTTGTGGACTGTATACTCAATACAATCTAAATCTGATACCTCACTGTCTAAATAGATATGGTGTGGACTGTATACTCAATACAATCTAAATCTGATACCTCACTGTCTAAATAGATATGGTGTGGACTGTATACTCAATACAATCTAAATCTGATACCTCACTGTCTAAATAGATATGGTGTGGACTGTATACTCAATACAATCTAAATCTGATACCTCACTGTCTAAATAGATATGGTGTGGACTGTATACTCAATACAATCTAAATCTGATTCCTCACTGTCTAAATAGATATGGTGTGGACTGTATACTCAATACAATCTAAATCTGATTCCTCACTGTCTAAATAGATATGGTGTGGACTGTATACTCAATACAATCTAAATCTGATACCTCACTGTCTAAATAGATATGGTGTGGACTGTATACTCAATACAATCTATATCTGATACTCACTGTCTAAATAGATATGGTGTGGACTGTATACTCAATACAATCTAAATCTGATACCTCACTGTCTAAATAGATATGGTGTGGACTGTATACTCAATACAATCTAAATCTGATACCTCACTGTCTGTCTTCTGACTGATACTACTTTTAAACTGGTCTGGTCAGTCTACTATAATATTTGTACTTTACATGTTTCTATCTGCAGGCAATACTTTGATCATTTGTCATTTTTTATGATGATACACTATTTTACGAATAGATATGGAAGGTTTCAGGACACTGATGTATCTGAATATGTTGAAAAAATATACTGCCACTATATTTCACCACCAAATAATATCAGTGTGGTTTTAATATGATTTCACTCTTTGCAGGCTGTCAGGCTGTCTAGTCACAGAGGAAGGCTGTGCTTCTCTGGTCTCAGCTCTGAGGTCAAACCCTCACACCTGAGAGAGCTGGACCTGAGCTACAATCACCCAGGAGACTCAGGAGTCAGACTGCTCTCTGCTGGACTGGAGGATCCACACTGCAGACTGGAGAAACTCAGGTATGTAGAGGGTTTATGTCAATGTTCATATCAGACATGTTGGACTTATCAGGCTGGTTAAGACAAACATTCTGACCACCACTTGGACAAAGTTATATGCTGACCGTGTGTGTCTCTCTGTGTGTGTGTGTGCCTCCTGTGTGTGTGTGTGTCTCCAGTGTGTTTGTGTGTGTCTCCAGTGTGTTTGTTTGTGTCTCCTGTGTGTGTGTGTGTGTATGTATGTGTGTGTGTGCCTCCAGTGTGTGTGTTTGTGTGTGTGTGTCACCAGTGTGTGTTTGTGTGTGTGTGTGTGTCTCCTGTGTGTCACACACACTGGACAAACACACACACACACACACACACACACACACACACACACACACACACACACACACACACACACACACACACACACACACACACACACACAACACAAACAAGCACTGGACACACACACACAAGGACAAACACACACGCTGGACTCACACACACACACACACACACACACACACACACACACACACACACACACACACACACACACACACACACACACACACACACACACACAAACAAGCACTGGACACACACACACAAGGACAAACACACACGCTGGACTCACACACACACACACACACACACACACACACACACACACACACACACACACACACACACACACACACGCACACACCAACAAGCACTGGACACACACACACACTGGACACACACACACACACACAGACAAACTGGACACACACACAGGACACACACACACACACACAGACAAACTGGACACACACACACAGCACACACACACAATACACACACAAAAACACACACACACACATATACAAGCACTGGACACACACACAGGACGCACACACACTGGACACACACACACAGACACACACAGACACACACACACACACACACACACACACACACACACACACACACAGACAAACATTCGCTTGATATATGAAAGTTATATGCTGTGTGTGTGTGTCCTGTGTGTGTGTATGTGTCCTGTGTATGTGTCCTGTGTGTGTGTGTGTGTGTGTGTGTGTGTGTGTGTGTGTGTGTGTGTGTGTGTGTGTGTGTGTGTGTGTGTGTGTGTGTGTGTGTGTGTGTGTGTGTGTGTGTGTGTGTGTGTGTGTGTGTGTGTGTGTGTGTGTGTGTGAGATCAGGTGTATAACTCAATGACTGTCTGTTCTTCTGCTTACCGCTACAGTGTGGAACATGGTGGAGAGAACAGAATGAAACCTGGGCTTAGAAAATGTGAGTGTTGACTGATGTGAAGAATATGACTAAGAATAAGTCTTAATTCAAGTTAAGTCAAAGACATCATTACTTACTTGGTCATATTAAATATCAGCTGTAGTTCTACAGAAGCAGAAATCAGGGAGTGTGTGTGTGTGTGTGTGTGTGTGTGTGTGTGTGTGTGTGTGTGTGTGTGTGTGTGTGTGTGTGTGTGTGTGTGTGTGTGTGTGTGTGTGTGTGTTGTGTGTGTATAACATATGATCATTCAACAAGTCTCAAGTTACCTTAACTTCTCCTTTTGATACCTAGAAACATCTACATTAAATGAATTAGTGAAAAGTGAGTTAACATTCTAATGTGAATGATGATTATTTCTAATATTGTGTCTGGTTTCATCCATCAGATGTCTGTGATCTCACACTGGACCTAAACACAGTAGACAGACACCTCTCTCTGTCTGAGGGAACAGAAAGGTGACATGGAGGAGAGAGGAACAGCCGTATCCTGATCACCCAGAGAGATTTGAGGACTGTGAACAGGTTCTGTGTAGAGAGGGTCTGACTGGGCGCTGTTACTGGGAGGTAGAGAGGAGTGGGAGAAGGGCTGTTATAGGAGTGACATATAAAGGAATCAGCAGGAGAGGAGGGGGTATTGACTGTTGTCTTGGATACAATGACAAGTCCTGGAGTCTGTCCTGCTCTGACTACAGTTACATTGCCTGTCACAATAGTAATCCCACTACCATAGACGTCCGCCCCTCCAGCTCCCACAGAGTAGGAGTGTATCTGGACTGGCCAGCCGGCACTCTGTCCTTCTATAGAGCCTCCTCTGACACACTGACCCACCTGATCACATTCACCTCCACATTCACTGAGCCCCTCTATCCAGGGTTTAGGATTTGTTTTGATGGTGACTCAGTGTCCCTCTGTCAGTGACACACACACACACACACACACACACACACACACACACACACACACACACACACACACACTGGACTCACGCACACACACACACACACACACACACACACACACACAACATACATACACACACACACACACACACACACACACACACACACACACACACACACACACACACACACATTGAACACACACACACACACACACACACACACACACACACACACACACACACACACACACACAACATACATACACACACACACACACACACACACACACACACACACACACACACACACTGAACATACATACACACACACACACACACACACACACACACACACACTGGACTCACGCACACACACACACACACACACACACACACACACACACACACACACACACATTGAACATACATACACACACACACACACACACACACACACACACACACTGGAACATACATACACACACACACACACACTGGACTCACACACACACACACACACACACTGGGCAAAGACACACACATACTGGACAAACACACACACCTGCTGGACACACACTGGACACACACACACACACACACACACACTGGACACACACACCTGCTGGACACACATTGGACACATGCTGGACACACACACACACACTGGACACACACACACTGGAGACACACTGGACAGACACACACACTGGAAAAACACACACACACACACACACTGGACAAACACACACACACACACGCTGGACACAAACACACACACACACACACACACACACACACACACACACACACACACACACACACACACACACACACACACACACACACACACACACACACACACACACACACACTGAACACACACACACACACTGGACACACACACACACACACACTGAACACACACACACACACACACACACACACTGAACACACACACACACACAAACACTGAACACACACACACACACACACTGAACACACACACACACACACACACACACACACTGGACAATCACACACACACTGGACACAAAAAAAACACACACACACACTGGACACACACACAGACTGGATACACAAACACACACTGGACAAACACACACACACACACACACACACAGGACACACATTGGACACACACTGGACACACACACACATGCACGTCTTCCTATAATTGTGACCTTGACCCAGGACCTCTTACAATAACATGTATTTTATGTTGAATAACAAATTGTATAATTATATCTGGACATACGCTCCATAGTTGTACAAGTATACAAGGATATATTGTACTTTTCATAATAAAACATACTTGAAACAAGAAAAGCTTGTTAATTGTGAAAACAGTTTGTTTATTGATTTTACGTTTCCTCTGTCAGGTTGATGTTAACCTGCGACTGGTTGAAACATGAAACAAATATGAAATGAAATACAAAACAATTAAATATGTGGAATAGAATTAAACAAATTGTACAATTAGTACAACAGAGTGTTGTGATGCAGGGTCACTATAGCAACAGAGTGTTGTGATGCAGGGTCACTATAGCAACAGAGTGTTGTGATGCAGGGTCACTATAGCAACAGAGTGTTGTGATGCAGGGTCACTATAGCAACATAGTGTTGTGATGCAGGTTCACTATAGCAACATAGTGTTGTGATGCAGGGTTACTGTAGCAACAGAGTGTTGTGATGCAGGGTTACTGTAGCAACAGAGTGTTGTAAATGCAGGGTTACTGTAGCAACAGAGTGTTGTGATGCAGGGTTACTATAGCAACAGAGTGTTGTGATGCAGGGTCACTATAGCAAGTTCTCTCTGCTCTTTCTCTGCTCTCTCACTCTCTTTGCTTTCTCAGCCTGCTCTCTCTCTGCTCCCTCTGCTCTTTCTCCCTCTGTTCTCTGCTCTCTCTGCTCTCTCTGTTCTGCTGCTCTCTCTCTTTCTCTGCTCTCGCTGCTCTCTTGCTGCTCTCGTTATCTGCTCTTACTCTCTCTGCCCTCGGTCTCTGCTCTTTCGTCTCTCTGTTCTCTGCTCTCTCTCTGCCTCTGCTCTCTCTGCTCTCTCTGCTCTCTCTCTCTTATCTCTGTTCTCTGCTCTCTCACTCCCTCTGCTCTCTGCTTTCTCTCTGCTCTCTCTCACGCTCTCTCTCTCTCTCTCTGCTTTCTGCTCTGCTGCTCTCTCTGCTCTCTCAATTTTTCAATTCAATTCAATTCAAGGGCTTTATTGGCATGGGAAACATGTGTTAACATTGCCAAAGCAAGTGAGGTAGACAACATACAAAGTGAATATATAAAGTGAAAAACAACAAAAATTAACAGTAAACATTACACATACAGAAGTTTCAAAACAGTAAAGACATTACAAATGTCATATTATGTATATATATACAATGTACAAATAGTTAAAGGACACAAGATAAAATAAATAAGCATAAATATGGGTTGTATTTACAATGGTGTTTGTTCTTCACTGGTTGCCCTTTTCTCGTGGCAACAGGTCACAAATCTTGCTGCTGTGATGGCACACTGTGGAATTTCACCCAGTAGATATGGGAGTTTTTCAAAATTGGATTTGTTTTCGAATTCTTTGTGGATCTGTGTAATCTGGGGGAAATATGTCTCTCTAATATGGTCATACATTGGGCAGGAGGTTAGGAAGTGCAGCTCAGTTTCCACCTCATTTTGTGGGCAGTGAGCACATAGCCTGTCTTCTCTTGAGAGCCATGTCTGCCTACGGCGGCCTTTCTCAATAGCAAGGCTATGCTCACCGAGTCTGTACATAGTCTCTCTCTTTCTCTGCCCTCTCTCTGCCCTCTCTGCTGTCTCACTCTCTGCTCTCTCTCTTTGCTCTCTGCTCTCTCACTCTCTGCTGTCTCTCTCACTTTGCTATCTCAGCCTGCTCTCTGCTCTCTCTCTGCTCTCTCTCTCTCTGCTCTGCCCTCTCTCCCTCTGCTCTCTCTGCTATGCCCTTTCTCTCTCTGCTCTCTGTTCTCTCTCCTCTCACTCACTCTGCTCTCTGCTCTCTCTCTCTGCACTCTCACCCTACTCTGCTATCTCTCTGCTCTCTCACTCTGCTTTCTTTCTGCTCTCTCTCTTTCTACTCTCGTTATCTGCTCTCTCTCTCTGCTCCCTTTCTCTTCTCTCTGTACTCTGCTCTCCCTCTGCTCTCTCTGTTCTCTCTCTCTGCTCTCTGCTCGCTCTCTCTGCTCTCTAATCGTTCTCTCAGCCTGCTCTCTGTTCTCTCTCTCTCTCTCTCTGCTACCTCTCAGCTCTCTACTCTCTGCTCTCTCTCTCTCTTTCTCTGCCACCTCTCAGCTCTCTACTCTCTGCTCTCTCTCTCTGCTCTCTCTGCTCTCTCAGCCTGCTTTCTGCTCACTTTCTCTCTGCTCTCTCTCTCTCTCTCTCTCTCTTTCTGCTCTCTGCTCTCTCGCTCTGCCCTCTCTGCTCTCTCTCTGCCCTCTCTGCTCTCTCTGCTCTCGTCTCTCTCCCTCTGCTCTCTCTGCTCGCTCTCTTTCTACTCTCGTTATCTGCTCTCTCTCTCTGCTCCCTCTCTCTCTTCTCTCTGCTCTCCCTCTGCTCTCTCTGTTCTCTGCTCTCTCTCTCTCTCTCTCTCTGTTCTCTGCTGTCTCTGCTCTCTGCTCTGTTTACTGCCTCTCTCTGCCCTTTGTTCTCTCTGTTCTGCTGCTCTACCCTCTCTCTCTCTGCTCTCTCACTCTCTGTTCTCTCTGCTCTCTCTTTGCTCTCTCTGTTCTCTCTCTTTGCTCGCTCAGCCTGCTCCCCATTCTCCCTCTCTCTCTCTCTCTCTAATGCTCTCTGCTCTCTCTCAGCCTGCAATCTGCTTTCTGCTCTCTCAGCTCTCTCTGCTCTCTCTACTCTCTGCTCTCTCTCTTTTCTCTGCTCTCTCTCTGTTCTCTCTCTCTATTCTGTGCTCTCTGCTCTCTTCTTTCTTCGCTCTCTCTCTCTGCTCTCTTCTTTCTTCTCTCTCTTTCTTTTCTCTCTCTCTGCTCTCTCTCTGCTCCCTCTCTCTCTCCCACACTCTGCTCTCTTTCTCCCACACACTCTGCTCTCTCTCTCTCCCCACACTCTGCTCTGTCTCTCCCACACTCTGCTCTCTCTCTCTGCTCTCTCTCTCTCTCCCACATTCGGCTCTCTCTATCTTAACAGTGGTGAAGTTTGGACAATCACCACTTGATGTCAGTGTTAAACCAGAAGTGATGAAAACAACATCACTGCAGAGAGAGAGAGAGAGAGAGTCTAATATACTAATATACAGTAACATTCAGAAAGTATTCAGATCCCTTGAGAGAGAGGTGGAGAGGGAGAGAGAGAGAGGGAGGGAGATAGAGAGGAGGGAGAGAGAGAGGAGGGAGAGAGAGAGGTGGAGAGGGAGAGAGAGGTGGAGAGGGAGAGAGGGAGAGGGAGAGAAAGGGAGAAAGGGAGAGAGGGAGAGGGAGAGAAAGGGAGAGGAGGGAGAGGGAGAGAAAGGGAGAGGAGGGAGAGAAATAGAGAGGGAGAGAGAGGCATGGAGAGGGAGGGAGAGGGAGAGAGAGGCATGGAGAGGGAGAGAGAGAAATAGAGAGGGAGGGAGAGAGAGAAATAGAGAGGGAGGGAGAGAGAGAAATAGAGAGGGAGAGAAAGAGAGAGGAGGTGGAGAGGGAGAGAGAGAGAGGTGGAGAGGGAGGGAGAGAGAGGTGGAGAGGGAGAGAGAGAGAGAGAGAGGTGGAGAGGGAGAGAGAGAGAGAGGTGGGAGAGGGAGAGAGAGAGGTGGAGAGGGAGAGAGAGAGGTGGAAAGGGAGAGAGAGAGAGGTGGAGAGGGAGAGAGAGAAAGGGAGTGATTCTGAACTGCTTCAATGTCTGAAGTTGGTCATGATGTTTCTCTGAAACAGTAAAGACTAAAGTTGGTCATGATGTTTCTCTAAAACAGTAAAGACTAAAGTTGGTCATGATGTTTCTCTGAAACAGTAGAGACTAAAGTTGGTCATGATGTTTCTCTAAAACACAGAACACTAAAGTTGGTCATGATGTTTCTCTAAAACTCAGACTAAAGTTGGTCATGATGTTTCTCTGAAACACAGAACACTAAAGTTGGTCATGATGTTTCTCTGAAACACAGAACACTAAAGTTGGTCATGATGTTTCTCTGAAACAGTAGAGACTAAAGTTGGTCATGATGTTTCTCTAAAACACAGAACACTAAAGTTGGTCATGATGTTTCTTTAAAACACAGAACACTAAAGTTGGTCATGATGTTTCTCTGAAACAGTAAAGACTAAAGTTGGTCATGATGTTTCTCTGAAACAGTAGAGACTAAAGTTGGTCATGATGTTTCTCTAAAACACAGAACACTAAAGTTGGTCATGATGTTTCTTTAAAACACAGAACACTAAAGTTGGTCATGATGTTTCTCTGAAACACAGAACACTAAAGTTGGTCATGATGTTTCTCTAAAACACAGAACACTAAAGTTGGTCATGATGTTTCTCTAAAACACAGAACACTAAAGTTGGTCATGATGTTTCTCTAAAACACAGAACACTAAAGTTGGTCATGATGTTTCTCTAAAACACAATAATGTTATGTCACCTAACAAATAAATGGTGTTATTCCTGGTTGTTTCAGTTACTCAGTGACAGTAGTAGGATTATGGTGTTATTCCTGGTTGTTTCAGTTACTCAGTGGCAGTAGTAGGATTATGGTGTTATTCCTGGTTGTTTCAGTTACTCAGTGACAGTAGTAGGATTATGGTGTTATTCCTGGTTGTTTCAGTTACTCAGTGACAGTAGTAGGATTATGGTGTTATTCCTGGTTGTTTCAGTTACTCAGTGACAGTAGTAGGATTATGGTGCTATTCCTGGTTGTTTCAGTTACTCAGTGGCAGTAGTAGGATTATGGTGTTATTCCTGGTTGTTTTAGTCACTCAGTGGCAGTAGTAGGATTATGGTGTTATTCCTGGTTGTTTCAGTTACTCAGTGGCAGTAGTAGGATTATGGTGTTATTCCTGGTTGTTTCAGTTACTCAGTGGCAGTAGTAGGATTATGGTGTTATTCCTGGTTGTTTCAGTTACTCAGTGGCAGTAGTAGGATTATGGTGTTATTCCTGGTTGTTTTAGTCACTCAGTGGCAGTAGTAGGATTATGGTGTTATTCCTGGTTGTTTCAGTTACTCAGTGGCAGTAGTAGGATTATGGTGTTATTCCTGGTTGTTTCAGTTACTCAGTGGCAGTAGTAGGATTATGGTGTTATTCCTGGTTGTTTCAGTTACTCAGTGGCAGTAGTAGGATTATGGTGTTATTCCTGGTTGTTTTAGTCACTCAGTGGCAGTAGTAGGATTATGGTGTTATTCCTGGTTGTTTCAGTTACTCAGTGGCAGTAGTAGGATTATGGTGTTATTCCTGGTTGTTTCAGTTACTCAGTGGCAGTAGTAGGATTATGGTGTTATTCCTGGTTGTTTCAGTTACTCAGTGACAGTAGTAGGATTATGGTGTTATTCCTGGTTGTTTCAGTTACTCAGTGACAGTAGTAGGATTATGGTGTTATTCCTGGTTGTTTCAGTTACTCAGTGACAGTAGTAGGATTATGGTGTTATTCCTGGTTGTTTCAGTTACTCAGTGGCAGTAGTAGGATTATGGTGTTATTCCTGGTTGTTTCAGTTACTCAGTGGCAGTAGTAGGATTATGGTGTTATTCCTGGTTGTTTCAGTTACTCAGTGGCAGTAGTAGGATTATGGTGTTATTCCTGGTTGTTTTAGTCACTCAGTGGCAGTAGTAGGATTATGGTGTTATTCCTGGTTGTTTCAGTTACTCAGTGGCAGTAGTAGGATTATGGTGTTATTCCTGGTTGTTTCAGTTACTCAGTGGCAGTAGTAGGATTATGGTGTTATTCCTGATTGTTTCAGTTACTCAGTGACAGTAGTAGGATTATGGTGTTATTCCTGGTTGTTTCAGTTACTCAGTGACAGTAGTAGGATTATGGTGTTATTCCTGGTTGTTTCAGTTACTCAGTGACAGTAGTAGGATTATGGTGTTATTCCTGGTTGTTTCAGTTACTCAGTGGCAGTAGTAGGATTATGGTGTTATTCCTGGTTGTTTCAGTTACTCAGTGGCAGTAGTAGGATTATGGTGTTATTCCTGGTTGTTTCAGTTACTCAATGACAGTAGTAGGATTATGGTGTTATTCCTGGTTGTTTCAGTTACTCAGTGACAGTAGTAGGATTATGGTGTTATTCCTGGTTGTTTCAGTTACTCAGTGACAGTAGTAGGATTATGGTGTTATTCCTGGTGGTTTCAGTTACTCAGTGGCAGTAGTAGGATTATGGTGTTATTCCTGGTTGTTTCAGTTACTCAGTGGCAGTAGTATGATTATGGTGTTATTCCTGGTTGTTTCAGTTACTCAGTGGCAGTAGTAGGATTATGGTGTTATTCCTGGTTGTTTCAGTTACTCAGTGACAGTAGTAGGATTATGGTGTTATTCCTGGTTGTTTCAGTTACTCAGTGACAGTAGTAGGATTATGGTGTTATTCCTGGTTGTTTCAGTTACTCAGTGGCAGTAGTAGGATTATGGTGTTATTCCTGGTTGTTTCAGTTACTCAGTGGCAGTAGTAGGATTATGGTGTTATTCCTGGTTGTTTCAGTTACTCAGTGACAGTAGTAGGATTATGGTGTTATTCCTGGTTGTTTCAGTTACTCAGTGACAGTAGTAGGATTATGGTGTTATTCCTGGTTGTTTCAGTTACTCAGTGACAGTAGTAGGATTATGGTGTTATTCCTGGTTGTTTCAGTTACTCAGTGACAGTAGTAGGATTATGGTGTTATTCCTGGTTGTTTCAGTTACTCAGTGACAGTAGTAGGATTATGGTGTTATTCCTGGTTGTTTCAGTTACTCAGTGACAGTAGTAGGATTATGGTGTTATTCCTGGTTGTTTCAGTTACTCAGTGACAGTAGTAGGATTATGGTGTTATTCCTGGTTGTTTCAGTTACTCAGTGACAGTAGTAGGATTATGGTGTTATTCCTGGTTGTTTCAGTTACTCAGTGACAGTAGTAGGATTATGGTGTTATTCCTGGTTGTTTCAGTTACTCAGTGACAGTAGTAGGATTATGGTGTTATTCCTGGTTGTTTCAGTTACTCAGTGGCAGTAGTAGGATTATGGTGTTATTCCTGGTTGTTTCAGTTACTCAGTGGCAGTAGTAGGATTATGGTGTTATTCCTGGTTGTTTCAGTTACTCAGTGACAGTAGTAGGATTATGGTGTTATTCCTGGTTGTTTCAGTTACTCAGTGACAGTAGTAGGATTATGGTGTTATTCCTGGTTGTTTCAGTTACTCAGTGACAGTAGTAGGATTATGGTGTTATTCCTGGTTGTTTCAGTTACTCAGTGACAGTAGTAGGATTATGGTGTTATTCCTGGTTGTTTCAGTTACTCAGTGACAGTAGTAGGATTATGGTGTTATTCCTGGTTGTTTCAGTTACTCAGTGACAGTAGTAGGATTATGGTGTTATTCCTGGTTGTTTTGGTCACTCAGTGGTACTAGTAGGATTATGGTGTTATTCCTGGATGTGTCAGTTACTCAGTGGCAGTAGTAGGATTATGGTGTTATTCCTGGTTGTTTCAGTTACTCAGTGGCAGTAGTAGGATTATGGTGTTATTCCTGGTTGTTTCAGTTACTCAGTGACAGTAGTAGGATTATGGTGTTATTCCTGGTTGTTTTGGTCACTCAGTGGTACTAGTAGGATTATGGTGTTATTCCTGGATGTGTCAGTTACTCAGTGGCAGTAGTAGGATTATGGTGTTATTCCTGGTTGTTTCAGTTACTCAGTGACAGTAGTAGGATTATGGAGTTATTCCTGGTACCATCATTTAAATGTGTAACCGGTAGACACTGTCCAATGTCCCCATGCAGGACGCCTTCATTGTGTCAGAGTCATCAGTATCACTTACCATCATTTAAATTTGTAACCGGTAGACACTGTCCAATGTCCCCATGCAGGTCGCCCTCATTGTGTCTGTACACAGTATCACTTACCATCATTTAAATGTGTAACCGGTAGACACTGTCCAATGTCCCCATGCAGGACGCCTTCATTGTGTCAGAGTCATCAGTATCACTTACCATCATTTAAATTTGTAACCGGTAGACACTGTCCAATGTCCCCATGCAGGTCGCCCTCATTGTGTCTGTACACAGTATCACTTACCATCATTTAAATGTGTAACCGGTAGACACTGTCCAATGTCCCCATGCAGGACGCCTTCATTGTGTCTGTACACAGTATCACTTACCATCATTTAAATGTGTAACCGGTAGACACTGTCCAATGTCCCCATGCAGGACGCCTTCATTGTGTCTGTACACAGTATCACTTACCATCATTTAAATGTGTAACCGGTAGACACTGTCCAATGTCCCCATGCAGGACGCCTTCATTGTGTCAGAGTCATCAGTATCACTTACCATCATTTAAATGTGTAACCGGTAGACACTGTCCAATGTCCCCATGCAGGACGCCTTCATTGTGTCTGTACACATTATGACTTACCATCATTTAAATGTGTAACTGGTAGACACTGTCCAATGTCCCCATGCAGGACGCCTTCATTGTGTCAGAGTCATCAGTATCACTTACCATCATTTAAATGTGTAACCGGTAGACACTGTCCAATGTCCCCATGCAGGACGCCTTCATTGTGTCAGAGTCATCAGTATCACTTACCATCATTTAAATTTGTAACCGGTAGACACTGTCCAATGTCCCCATGCAGGTCGCCCTCATTGTGTCTGTACACAGTATCACTTACCATCATTTAAATGTGTAACCGGTAGACACTGTCCAATGTCCCCATGCAGGACGCCTTCATTGTGTCTGTACACAGTATCACTTACCATCATTTAAATGTGTAACCGGTAGACACTGTCCAATGTCCCCATGCAGGACGCCTTCATTGTGTCTGTACACAGTATCACTTACCTTCATTTAAATGTGTAACCGGTAGACACTGTCCAATGTCCCCATGCAGGACGCCTTCATTGTGTCTGTACACAGTATCACTTACCATCATTTAAATGTGTAACCGGTAGACACTGTCCAATGTCCCCATGCAGGACGCCTTCATTGTGTCTGTACACAGTATCACTTACCATAATTTAAATGTGTAACCGGTAGACACTGTCCAATGTCCCCATGCAGGTCACCTTCATTGTGTCTGTACACAGTATCACTTACCATAATTTAAATGTGTAACCGGTAGACACTGTCCAATGTCCCCATGCAGGACGCCTTCATTGTGTCTGTACACAGTATCACTTACCTTCATTTAAATGTGTAACTGGTAGACACTGTCCAATGTCCCCATGCAGGACGCCTTCATTGTGTCAGAGTCATCAGTATCACTTACCATCATTTAAATGTGTAACTGGTAGACACTGTCCAATGTCCCCATGCAGGACGCCTTCATTGTGTCTGTACACAGTATCACTTACCATCATTTAAATGTGTAACTGGTAGACACTGTCCAATGTCCCCATGCAGGACGCCTTCATTGTGTCAGAGTCATCAGTATCACTTACCATCATTTAAATGTGTAACCGGTAGACACTGTCCAATGTCCCCATGCAGGTCACCTTCATTGTGTCTGTACACATTATCACTTACCATCATTTAAATGTGTAACCGGTAGACACTGTCCAATGTCCCCATGCAGGACGCCTTCATTGTGTCTGTACACATTATCACTTACCATCATTTTAAATGTGTAACCGGTAGACACTGTCCAATGTCCCCATGCAGGACGCCTTCATTGTGTCAGAGTCATCAGTATCACTTACCATCATTTAAATGTGTAACCGGTAGACACTGTCCAATGTCCCCATGCAGGACGCCTTCATTGTGTCAGAGTCATCAGTATCACTTACCTTCATTTAAATGTGTAACCGGTAGACACTGTCCAATGTCCCCATGCAGGTCACCTTCATTGTGTCAGAGTCATCAGTATCACTTACCATCATTTAAATGTGTAACCGGTAGACACTGTCCAATGTCCCCATGCAGGTCTCCTTCATTGTGTCTGTACACAGTATCACTTACCATCATTTAAATGTGTAACCGGTAGACACTGTCCAATGTCCCCATGCAGGTCGCCTTCATTGTGTCAGAGTCATCAGTATCACTTACCATCATTTAAATGTGTAACCGGTAGACACTGTCCAATGTCCCCATGCAGGACGCCTTCATTGTGTCTGTACACAGTATCACTTACCATCATTTAAATGTGTAACCGGTAGACACTGTCCAATGTCCCCATGCAGGTCGCCTTCATTGTGTCTGTACACATTATCACTTACCATCATTTAAATGTGTAACTGGTAGACACTGTCCAATGTCCCCATGCAGGACGCCTTCATTGTGTCTGTACACAGTATCACTTACCATCATTTAAATGTGTAACCGGTAGACACTGTCCAATGTCCCCATGCAGGACGCCTTCATTGTGTCTGTACACATTATCACTTACCATCATTTAAATGTGTAACCGGTAGACACTGTCCAATGTCCCCATGCAGGACGCCTTCATTGTGTCAGAGTCATCAGTATCACTTACCATCATTTAAATGTGTAACCGGTAGACACTGTCCAATGTCCCCATGCAGGACGCCTTCATTGTGTCAGAGTCATCAGTATCACTTACCATCATTTAAATGTGTAACCGGTAGACACTGTCCAATGTCCCCATGCAGGACGCCTTCATTGTGTCTGTACACAGTATCACTTACCATCATTTAAATGTGTAACCGGTAGACACTGTCCAATGTCCCCATGCAGGTCGCCTTCATTGTGTCTGTACACATTATCACTTACCATCATTTAAATGTGTAACCGGTAGACACTGTCCAATGTCCCCATGCAGGACGCCTTCATTGTGTCTGTACACATTATCACTTACCATCATTTAAATGTGTAACCGGTAGACACTGTCCAATGTCCCCATGCAGGACGCCTTCATTGTGTCAGAGTCATCAGTATCACTTACCATCATTTAAATGTGTAACCGGTAGACACTGTCCAATGTCCCCATGCAGGACGCCTTCATTGTGTCTGTACACATTATCACTTACCATCATTTAAATGTGTAACCGGTAGACACTGTCCAATGTCCCCATGCAGGACGCCTTCATTGTGTCAGAGTCATCAGTATCACTTACCATCATTTAAATGTGTAACCGGTAGACACTGTCCAATGTCCCCATGCAGGTCTCCTTCATTGTGTCTGTACACAGTATCACTTACCATCATTTAAATGTGTAACTGGTAGACACTGTCCAATGTCCCCATGCAGGACGCCTTCATTGTGTCAGAGTCATCAGTATCACTTACCATCATTTAAATGTGTAACTGGTAGACACTGTCCAATGTCCCCATGCAGGACGCCTTCATTGTGTCAGAGTCATCAGTATCACTTACCATCATTTAAATGTGTAACCGGTAGACACTGTCCAATGTCCCCATGCAGGTCACCTTCATTGTGTCTGTACACAGTATCACTTACCATCATTTAAATGTGTAACCGGTAGACACTGTCCAATGTCCCCATGCAGGTCACCTTCATTGTGTCTGTACACAGTATCACTTACCATCATTTAAATGTGTAACCGGTAGACACTGTCCAATGTCCCCATGCAGGACGCCTTCATTGTGTCTGTACACAGTATCACTTACCATCATTTAAATGTGTAACCGGTAGACACTGTCCAATGTCCCCATGCAGGACGCCTTCATTGTGTCTGTACACAGTATCACTTACCATCATTTAAATGTGTAACCGGTAGACACTGTCCAATGTCCCCATGCAGGACGCCTTCATTGTGTCTGTACACAGTATCACTTACCATCATTTAAATGTGTAACCGGTAGACACTGTCCAATGTCCCCATGCAGGACGCCTTCATTGTGTCTGTACACAGTATCACTTACCATCATTTAAATGTGTAACCGGTAGACACTGTCCAATGTCCCCATGCAGGACGCCTTCATTGTGTCAGAGTCATCAGTACCACTTACCATCATTTAAATGTGTAACCGGTAGACACTGTCCAATGTCCCCATGCAGGTCGCCCTCATTGTGTCAGAGTCATCAGTATCACTTACCATCATTTAAATGTGTAACCGGTAGACACTGTCCAATGTCCCCATGCAGGACGCCTTCATTGTATCTGTACACATTATCACTTACCATCATTTAAATGTGTAACCGGTAGACACTGTCCAATGTCCCCATGCAGGTCTCCTTCATTGTATCTGTACACATTATCACTTACCATCATTTAAATGTGTAACCGGTAGACACTGTCCAATGTCCCCATGCAGGACGCCTTCATTGTGTCTGTACACATTATCACTTACCATCATTTAAATGTGTAACCGGTAGACACTGTCCAATGTCCCCATGCAGGACGCCTTCATTGTGTCTGTACACATTATCACTTACCATCATTTAAATGTGTAACCGGTAGACACTGTCCAATGTCCCCATGCAGGACGCCTTCATTGTGTCTGTACACAGTATCACTTACCATCATTTAAATGTGTAACCGGTAGACACTGTCCAATGTCCCCATGCAGGTCACCTTCATTGTGTCTGTACACAGTATCACTTACCATCATTTAAATGTGTAACCGGTAGACACTGTCCAATGTCCCCATGCAGGTCTCCTTCATTGTGTCTGTACACATTATCACTTACCATCATTTAAATGTGTAACCGGTAGACACTGTCCAATGTCCCCATGCAGGACGCCTTCATTGTGTCAGAGTCATCAGTATCACTTACCATCATTTAAATGTGTAACCGGTAGACACTGTCCAATGTCCCCATGCAGGACGCCTTCATTGTGTCAGAGTCATCAGTATCACTTACCATCATTTAAATGTGTAACCGGTAGACACTGTCCAATGTCCCCATGCAGGACGCCTTCATTGTGTCAGAGTCATCAGTATCACTTACCATCATTTAAATGTGTAACTTATATATAAGGTTACCTTGTTTACACCAGATCGTGTTTGGTTACCACGGCAACAGGGCCAAAGACAATGGGTTACTAACAGCTCCCACCTTAGACTCTCAGAAAGAAAAGCTTGTTATTCTGTAGTTGACATAGCTAATAGAAGGACCTATCTGGTGTGGATGTTTGATCACCATGGAGATAGCAGTAGCTGACATAGCTAATAGCTAATAGAAGGACCTATCTGGTGTGGATGTTTGATCACCATGGAGATAGCAGTAGCTGACATAGCTAATAGAAGGACCTATCTGGTGTGGATGTTTGATCACCATGGAGATAGCAGTAGCTGACATAGCTAATAGAAGGACCTATCTGGTGTGGATGTTTGATCACCATGGAGATAGCAGTAGCTGACATAGCTAATAGAAGGACCTATCTGGTGTGGATGTTTGATCACCATGGAGATAGCAGTAGCTGACATAGCTAATAGAAGGACCTATCTGGTGTGGATGTTTGATCACCATGGAGATAGCAGTAGCTGACATAGCTAATAGAAGGACCTATCTGGTGTGGATGTTTGATCACCATGGAGATAGCAGTAGCTGACATAGCTAATAGAAGGACCTATCTGGTGTGGATGTTTGATCACCATGGAGATAGCAGTAGCTGGGTGAATCATTCACACTTGGACAGTCGGAGCTTCATTGACATAACAGCTGTTGGATGTCCTGAGCCCCATATACATAACAGCTGTTGGATGTTCTGAGCCCCATATACATAACAGCTGTTGGATGTTCTGAGCCCCATATACATAACAGCTGTTGGATGTTCTGAGCCCCATATACATAACAGCTGTTGGATGTTCTGAGCCCCATATACATAACAGCTGTTGGATGTTCTGAGCCCCATATACATAACAGCTGTTGGATGTTCTGAGCACCATATACATAACAGCTGTTGGATGTTCTGAGCCCCATATACATAACAGCTGTTGGATGTTCCCAGCCCCATATACATAACAGCTGTTGGATGTTCTGAGCCCCATATACATAACAGCTGTTGGATGTTCTGAGCCCCATATACATAACAGCTGTTGGATGTTCTGAGCACCATATACATAACAGCTGTTGGATGTTCTGAGCCCCATATACATAACAGCTGTTGGATGTTCTGAGCCCCATATACATAACAGCTGTTGGATGTTCTGAGCCCCATATACATAACAGCTGTTGGATCTTCTGAGCCCCATATACATAACAGCTGTTGGAACCCCCCAGGCGTTGGATGTTCTGAGCCCCATATACATAACAGCTGTTGGATGTTCTGAGCCCCATATACATAACAGCTGTTGGATGTTCTGAGCCCCATATACATAACAGCTGTTGGATCTTCTGAGCCCCATATATATAACATGCTGTTGGACGATCTACCTTGCTCTGGATGTTTGGAGATAACATTAGATAACATGGAGATAACATTAGTTGGGTGAGTCATCTGTACTTGGAAAGTGTGAGTTTCATCTGCATAACAGCGGATGGAAGACCCAGCTGCGGCCGGAGGTTTCAGCTCTGTTTGGATTCTATGAGTAATGTTAGACGAACAGCGGTTGGGCGACTCAGGAGTTATTGGACGATTCGAGGTTGGACGATTCGAGGTTATGTGCACAACATCGGAATGGACAATTCAGCAGTGGTTGGATATATAGGAAGCTCGTAGAAACAGCAGTGGTTGGGCCTATCGGAAGCTCGTAGAAACAGTAGTGGTTGGACGTATCGGAAGCCTGTAGAAACAGCAGTTGTTGGACCTATCGGAAGCCGTGGGAGAAATGATATACATGATTATAGTAACACAAGAGAAAGATACACTTATGGGTTAATTTCCTGTTCAGGTAAAATGCAATGTCTATTGTATAAGTGATAGAGGAATTCTAAATTATTCCTATGTATTTTGTAGCCAAAACCAAATTCGCACTCGTTTCTAGTTCATTAATGAGGTGTAAGTTCATTAATTATGCATGAAGTAGATCGAGACCAGTCTTAAAAGCCAGGTAAACAGCATTTAATTCAAGTGAGTACTGACTACATACACATATTTCCACAGGTTCTAAACTGAAAATGACATCATCAGTTTCCCACACTCTCTGATTCCCACAATAGCCCAGTGTTTTCGGGTCCAGAGATGTTTTCTACTCCCCTCATAAAACTACATTCCAACCTGTCTAAAATATATACTTTTCTCCACTAATGGTACACAAACCAAACATTCTTATCTGTCTGAAAAGCTATATCATCTCTCCCCCTTAAACCCGCAAGGTACAGACAATTAATTCGTTTTTACTTACATTTTCAGTACCAGCTTAACCAAGAGCCCATACATTTCATATCATAGCATAATAGTATCAGAATCAATGGTTTTAATAAAAAATGTATACATAATTAATCACTTCAACTATAATTTCCTCTAACAATAAGACAGGAAGCAGAGAAAGGCCATGGGAGTATGGGACAGCTGGTAACACAAAAAATGCAGACACATAGACGCCTAGACCAGCTGGACATACAAAGATCAGAGGGATAGACAAAGGAGGGGGTCAGCCAAATGACCAACTGATGGATTACAGACATCAATCACAGGGCAGCTGGACACACTAAAAACTAGAGATAAGAGAGACACATACAAAGGGACACATGGAGTTAATTACTGGATCTAAACACAGGCCACAGGAAAGAGGGACGTATATTATCTTTAGGTCAAAGCAAGGGTCTTGTCATCATTATAATCTGACGGAAAGCAGATATGGGCGTTATTGGGCTGAACAAGCAGGATGCACAGATTGGGATGTAACTGTATTTGCATTGGGGGATGAACTGATGATGTATGCATGGATATAAAATGAAGAGCGAGAGCTCTGGAGAGGGGTGGGTCCCGCGGGGCACTCCGGCTTGTTATAGTTCTGGTATGCGTTATATTTGAACCGATTTGCCACTACAGACTTGGCGAGCTAGCCAGGAGAATTAGGGACTGAAGACGTTCTTGGCTGGCCGCGGGATCTTTGGGGCAATCTGGCAAGACAAGGGTGGCCACCCAGCTATAGACAAGGTAAGCAAAGTTCTTACAATAGCTGAAATGTCTGTGTAGATTGCCACAAAGGATCCGGTAGCAGCAGGGGGAACGTCAAGTAGGCCTCTCTCTCAAATTTCCTAAAAACTATAGAAACGAAAGAACTTTTTGAAATTCAATGAATTTGCATGTGTATGTACATTTACATTACATTTAAGTCATTTAGCAGACACTCTTATCCAGAGCGACTTACAAATTGGTGCATTCACCTTATGACATCCAGTGGAACAGCCACTTTACAATAGTGCATCTAGGCTACCGGAGACCTGGAACTCCACGTGGGTCGTGCGCGCTGGGACCACCAGATTAGGGTGGCCGCGGCCACGCGGTGTGGAGCGTTTGTATGGTCTGTGCAGAGAGGAGAGAACAGGGATAGACAGACACATAGTTGACAGGCTACAGAAGAGGCTACGCTAATGCAAAGGAGATTGGAATGACAAGTGGACTACACGTCTCGAATGTTCAGAAAGTTAAGCTTACGTAGCAAGAATCTTATTGACTAAAATTATTAAAATGATACAGTACTGTAAGCTTGGGAATTGTATAATGAATGTGCATGCATGTTTAGTGAGTAAGTAGGCGGGGGCTGTGAACTTCGCTGGTGTCGGGTGTGTGATTCGGAATGTTCCGGGGCAGGGCTATAGCCGCTTGCTTATATGTTTAGAAAATAAATAAGTAATGAGATAGATAAATATCCATTGCTACCGCTTCAAGGAAAAGGTCTGTACGGATGAATATTTAGTAAATAAATACACATGGCTACCGCTTTGGAAATATTCGTGGCTACCGCTCTATGAAAGAGGTCTGAAACGGACGAATATTTAGAACACAGGAAGAACGCTAGCCTGATTGTGCGACGTTCAACTGCAAAAAAGAAATCCTATAATCTGGATTTATGTCGTGGAAGTGAATTAAGTCCAGAGGGAGAGACTGTTCTGTTTTTAGGTAAAAACAAAAGGATTGAATGAACGAATGGAAATAAATGAATGAATGAGAAAGATGTTGTAATACAATTCTGTGTGATGATAGAACTGTAAAGATAGGAACAAGTTGGATGTGGTTAGACTTCTTCTGACTGGCCAAAAGTGATCCTCTATCAGCTTAATACATTTACAGAGTGATCCCTAACATAGTTTAAATACTATTAGGTAGAGGGAACAAAAGTAAGGGACATCAAAATAAAATAAGCGATTGCGGTAAGAATAATAGAAAGGTGTCGAAACAAGTAATACAAATAATTAAAGAAGCATTACCCGGATAGTATAAAATGGATGCGAAGTAGAAAGAAATAACTTAAAAATATACAGACTCAAATATACTGGTTCAAATAAATCTAGGCGGTCTAGAATAAAGTGAAGTCTAGAACACATATTAAAAATATCACGAGCCCTGTAAACAAAATAGGAAGCTGGAATTTAAAAAATAGCCTCAGGAATTAACCTGTTACTCCTACCCCCTACTTTTTCGAACATTCTGTTAAAAATCGCGCAACATTTCAGCGCCCTGCTACTCAGGCCAGGAATATAGTATATGCATATGATTAGTATGTGTGGATAGAAAACACTCAAACGTTTATAAAACTGGTTAAATCACGGCTGTGACTATAACAGAACGTGCGTTTCATCGAAAAGTGCAGGAAAATCTGATCACTGAAAATGCGCGACTTGAACCAATTGATAAAGGTGAACCATATTTAATGGGGCTGAGGTTGCAATACCTACAGCTTCCACACGTTGTCTAGAGTCTTGTCATTTGCCTAGGCTTTGTTTCTTGGTCAAACAGACGCAAGGCAGCGCATTTTTTCCGGTCTCCGACCGGATATTTTGGTTGAGATTTAGCCGGACAGTATTTCCAGACGGACACCTATAGAATACACTTCGTCTCGTGATTAATTTGATCGCTTATTAACGTTTACTAATACCTAAAGTTGCATTACAAAAGTATTTTCGAAGTGTTTTGTGACAGTTTATCGTCAACTTTTTTAATTTTAAAAAATGACGTTACGTTATAAGACGCTAGTTTTTTTCGTTTATCACACAGTCTTCATAGATCGATATCTAGGCTATATATGGACCGATTTAACCTGTTCAGGATACCACGGTTTACTACCCTTCTGGAGGATTTGGGTACCCATATAAAACATGATACATTTTTGTCAAAAGTTGCTAATATATGCAAATAAAAAATATTATCGAATAGAAAACACTCTAAAGCTTTTAAAACCATTTAAATGATGTCTCTATGTATAGCAGAACTCTCAATCTGCATTTTCCCAAAATATCTCTTCTCATCTGAAAAGTTGGGTCACCTTTGACCTCATCGCAAACACCCTTACAAAACAGTCACAGCACCCGGAAGAGTCTCCACGTGTTCAGCGTGATCTCAGCTTTCAATGGGACTTCTCATTGTGAGAATCGCCCGCTCGCCAGAGTTTGAGCACACGGTAAGCTCTGTCACTCAAAAAAACCTGTGCGCAATGGTCAAGTCCTCTCTTTTCCAATTGACTATGTTTCATGTAGGTTACTGCCTGCAGTTTGATAGACATAGTGCATTCAACCCTGTGTAAATCAGTCAATTCTTAACGTAAGGACTTACGTCTCAGGATTCTGTAAAAGCATACCCCAATGAGGATATGTGTTGACTTATAGCTTCCTGTGCCAACCGGAAGTGCCATAATTGGTGTCTCTTGGGCTGTTTCGAGGGGTTAAAAAAGTCAGATCTTTCCAAAACTTCATATGTGATTAGACAACCCCCATGAACTGTAAATCAGTCATTTTTCCCATAAAATTTCAAAGGAAAACTAAAATCACACATACACACAGGTTGGAAGTAGGGACCCATTGGGATGCATAGAGACATACACTGCCTGCATTAGTTAACCTTGTTGGAACTTTTAAAGAACCGTCAGACCTAGAGTTCCGAAACTTTAGAATCCTGTTCTAGACCTCAGGTCGATAGTGCGTTGTGAGTTACGTGGCTCTAGACGGTTCTCGGACCAAGAAATAGCTTCGTACATTTGCAATGACTTTTTGACCATTACGAAAATGGCGACATTTAGAAATGTCTCAGAGACACAAGACTAGGTGCATTGCGACCGTCTCGGCCCATATAGACAGACCCCAACGTTTCTGTCCGATAGCTCATTCAAGGACCCCGTAGCAAGTCATGGAAAAAAGTGGATTTTCAGCACCAATTAGGGTTTTGCTCGGACACCAAATGAGCGATCGAGCCGAAAATTGGGATTCCGGGTCGCCTCAGCTAGGCCTACACGTAACATAAGAAATGGACCCGCAGCTAGAACGTAACTACGTGTTTTATGTTTTTTTTTATGGTTTGAACCAAAGGCGTTGTGAATTTTGGGCCAGCTCTGAAGTATGTGATAGTTGGCTACTAAACAGGTTGGTAAAAGTGGGTTTAGTGTCAGTTTGTATCAGTTTGGTGTCAGAATGATATCTAATTGACTGATGGACGGTGACTTGCTGGTGACTCTTGTCCATTTGCAATATGTTTAAACAGTGAGGTAACATCACCAAAAGTGACATTCTGAAATCAACCCTAACGAGCCATTGAGATGAACCAGAATCACTGCCCAGCCATCCCGAGTTCATCGGGCCAGTCAATTTCACATTCCTGCAGGATTTTTATAGCATGACAAATTCGTGATGGTACCTGCCCATTGAACCATATTGATCGATTGAACAGTGCTTGTGTTTCTGTTTGTTCTCAAAATTGCTGTACACCTTTATAACATGTTAAAGCTTGATTATGAAGTTAGTTTGACAAGTTTACTCGACATATTATATATTCTTTCAAAGTTTTGGTGCGCAACCACTTCAATTTTGACTACATTTTTACCAAAATCAGGCTATTTTGAGAACCGAAAGACGCAGACTTGAAAACTGAACGCTAATTTGGTGAGTATAATCCCTTACAGGTTGTTTGATGGAAGAATAACAAAGGTAAGGGAATATTTAATGTATTCATTTTGGGTTTCTGTCGACTCCAAGATAGAGGAGTCATTATGCTACTGTGGGAGCGCCGACTCCATATTATAGTCTAGTGAACGCAAAATGTAACGTTAAAATTAAATGTAACAATGCAATTGCATTTAGAAGAAGTGTATCTTGCTATACATATGTAAAACATGCATATTTAGTCAAAGTTTATGATGTGTATTCCTTGTTAGCTGACGTTATCTGCCGGGGCTATCGTCATTTCTCAGGACATTTGGGTAGCATTTTTTGAACGATGCATCATTGTAAACAGAGATTTATGGATATATATAGCATATTATTGAAAAAAAATGAATGTACTGTGTAACATGTTATATTACTGTCATCTGATGAAGATTTCAAAGGGTTAGTGAAATGATTTTTCTTTTAATCCTGCGTTTGTTGATTGCATATTTTTTCCTACTTGGCTATGCTAATGAGCTATGTCTGCGGTGGTGGTTTGACATAAATATGTGCTATGTTTTCGCCGTAAAACATTTTAGAAATCTGACTTGCTGGCTAGATAAACAATTTGTTTATCTTTCATTTGAGCTATTGTACTTGTTAATGTGTGGAGGTTAAATATTTTTAGGAATATTTTTGCGCATTGTGCGTTATGGTAATGAGCTTGAGCTGTAGTCAAGCTACCAGCAGAGGAATACAACTCCCGAGCTGGTTAATCGAAAAAAAAAGACCCAATAGTGATTATGGGACATCTAGGAGTGCCAACAAAGAAGATGGTCAAAGGTAATGAATGTTTTATATTTTATTTGTGCGGTTTGTGTAGCGCCGACTATGCTAATTATTTTGTTTACGTCCCCTGCGGGTCTTTTGGGGTGTTACATGCTATCAGATAATAGCTTCTCATGCTTTCGCCGAAAAGCATTTTAAAAATCTGACTTGTTGCCTGGATTCACAACGAGTGTAGCTTTAATTCAATACCCTGCATGTGTATTTTAATGAACGTTTGAGTTTTAACTAGTACTATTAGCATTTAGCGTAGTGCATTTGCATTTCCAGATGTCTAGATGGGACGCCTGCGTGTCAGGTAGGAGCAAGAGGTTAAACAGTAAAATAGGCTAAGAGAGAAAATAGCAAGCGGATAAATAAAGAGATAAGAAAGTGCATTAGGAGGGGTTGGAGGGTGGGTTGGGGGGTTTCCAGGAGGGGTTGTAGGGTGGGTTGGGGTGGTCCCAGGAGGGGTTGGAGGGTGGGGTGGACCCAGGAGGGGTTGGAGGGTGGGTTGGGGTGGTCCCAGTAGGGGTTGGAGGGTGGGTTGGGGTGATCCCAGTAGGGGTTGGAGGGTGGGTTGGGGTGATCCCAGTAGGGGTTGGAGGGTGGGTTGGGGGTTTCCAGGAGGGGTTGTAGGGTGGGTTGGGGTGGTCCCAGGAGGGGTTGGAGGGTGGGGTGGACCCAGGAGGGGTTGGAGGGTGGGTTGGGGTGGTCCCAGTAGGGGTTGGAGGGTGGGTTGGGGGGGGTCCCAGGAGGGGTTGTAGGGTGGGTTTGGGAGGTCCAGGAGGGGATGGAGGGTGAGTTGGGGTGATCCCAGTAGGGGTTGGAGGGTGGGTTGGGGTGGTCCCAGTAGGGGTTGGAGGGTGGGTTGGGGGTTCCCAGGAGGGGTTGTAGGGTGGGTTGGGGTGGTCCCAGGAGGGGTTGGGGTGGTCCAGGAGGGGATGGGGTGGTCCCATCATCCGACGCACCTGAGCTTCATCATGAGGCATACCTGGACCCCATTACCTCCCCTTTATCTGGCACTACCTTAGGTTCGTTCCCCAGGCAGTATTGACTATGTTTCATGTCTGTAGGTTACTCTTGTTCCCCAGGCAGTATTGACTATGTTTCATGTCTGTAGGTTACTCTTGTTCCCCAGGCAGTATTGACTATGTTTCATGTCTGTAGGTTACTCTTGTTCCCCAGGCAGTATTGACTATGTTTCATGTTTCATGTCTGTAGGTTAGCAGATCTCACTCCCGGGTTCTGTGATGGAACTTTAGTGATATCTGATTGGAGAAGGTGTGTTCTATCTAACTGAACAGGACTTCTAGAGTAATGGATATTTTATTTTTTCTCTGACTTTTTGCTATTGTTACCATATTGGAAATGTAACCCAAGTCAATGTCCAAAAGTAAAATTTTGAAAAAATGAAATTTTTTTCAAAAACTTATCACCCCTTAAAAGTGCTTTCTGGACCGTTTTTCGAAATTCTTTCGATTTTTTGTCAATTACACATGTGTAAGAACTGTATGAATATACTTTTGTCCAATTTTATTATCATAATTTTTTTTTTTTTTTTTTTTGCGCATAAGGAATATGTTTTGTCCAATTCCAATATGATTTCATAGGAAGTCAAAAGTCAAAAGTCAAAAATGTCAAAATTTTGTAAAAACTTCACACACCCATAAAAAGTGCTTTCTGGATCGTTTTTCGAAATTCTTTCGATTTTTTGTCAATTACACATGTGTAAGAACTGTATGAATATACTTTTGTCCAATTTTATTATCATAATTTTTTTTTTTTTTTTTTACATGCGCATAAGGAATATGTTTTGTCCAATTTCAATATGATTTCATAGGAAGTCAAAAGTCAAAAGTCAAAAATGTCAAAATTTTGTAAAAAACTTCACACACCCTTAAAAAAGTGCTTTCTGGACCGTTTTTTGAAATTCTTTCAATTTTTTTGTCAATTACACATGTGTAAGAACTGTATGAATATACTTTTGTCCAATTTTATTATCATATTTTTTTATATATTTTTTTAAATTGTGCATTTTTTTGTGGGCCAAATGACATAAGAAATTTGACATGCTCAAAAATCCTGCAGAAATGCAAAATTGACTGGCCTGATGAACTCGGGATGGCCGGGCAGTGATAGTTGTTCCTTTCCATCACTCGTTGTGTTGACTTCATCATGTCCATTTTGTGATGTTTTTTCACTATATAATCATATTGCAAGTGCACGTGCATTTGCTATATGGTTCAATGGACAATTACTATATGAAATTTGACATGCTCAAAAATCCTGCAGAAATGCAAAATTGACTGGCCAGATGAACTCAGGATGGAAAAAGGAGCAACTATCACTGTCAGGCCATCCTGTGTTCATCTGGCCAGTCAATTTTGCATTTCTGCATGATTTTTGAGCATGTCAAATTTCATATGGTAAATGCACATTGAAACATATTAGGTGATGTTTTTTCACTATATAATCATATTGTAAGTGCACGTGCATTTGCAATATGTTTCAATGTGCATTTACCATATGAAATTTGACATGCTCAAAAATGCAAAATTAACTGGTCTGATGAACACAGGATGGCCGAGCAGTGATAGTTGTACATTTCCATCACTCGTTGTGTTGATTTCATCATGTCCATTAGGTGATGTTTTTTCACTATAGAATCATATTGCAAATGCACGTGCATTGTTGTGCAACTGGTAACCCAAAAATAAAAATATGGTTGTAAATGCATTTACCGGTCATTCTGATATTAATGCTCGCTATGGGAACACAGGATGGCCGGGCAGTGATAGTTGTACATTTCCATCACTCGTTGTGTTGATTTCATTATCTCCGTTAGGTGATTTTTTTTCACTATAGAATCATATTGTAAGTGCACGTGCATTTGCAATATGTTTCAATGTGCATTTACCATATGAAATTTGACATGCTCAAAAATGCAAAATTGACTGGTCTGATGAACACAGGATGGCCGAGCAGTGATAGTTGTACATTTCCATCACTCGTTGTGTTGATTTCATCATGTCCATTTGTTTATGTTTTCTCACTTTTGCAAAGTCACTGTGCATTTGCAATATGGTTCAATGGGCAGGTACCATCACGAATTTGTCATGCTATAAAAATCCTGCAGGAATGTGAAATTGACTGGCCCGATGAACTCGGCATGGCTGGGCAGTGATTCTGGTTCATCTCAATGGCTCGTTAGGGTTGATTTCAGAATGTCACTTTTGGTGACGGTACCTCACCATTTAAACATATTGCTAATGTACAAAAGTCAACTAGCAAGTCAGTATCCACCAGTCAATTAGATGTCATTCTGACACCAAAATGATACAAATTGACACTAAACCCACTGTAGCCAACTATCACACACTTCAGAGCTGGCCCAAAATTCACAATGCCTTTGGTTCAAACCATAAAAAAAACATAAAACATGTAGTTACGTTCTAGCTGCGGGTCCATTTCTTATGTTACGTGTAGGCCTAGCTGAGGCGACCCCGAATCCTAAGTTTCGGCTCGATCGGTCATTTGGTGTCCGAGCAAAACCCTAATTGGTGCTGAAAATCCACTTTTTTCCATGACTTGCTACGGGGTCCTTGAATGAGCTATCGGACAGAAACGTTGGGGTCTGTCTATATGGGCCGAGACGGTCGCAATGCACCTAGTCTTGTGTCTCTGAGACATTTCTAAATGTCGCCATTTTCGTAATGGTCAAAATGAATTGAAGTCATTGCAAATGTACGAAGCTGTTTCTCGGTCCGAGAACCGTCTAGAGCCACGTAACTCACCACGCACTATCGACCTGAGGTCTAGAACAGGATTCAAAGTTTCGGAACTCTAGGTCTGACGGTTCTTTTTTAGCTCGAACAAAGCTATGTATTGGAGGCACTGTCTGTCTCTACAAACCCCAATACGTCCCTCCTTCCAAGTTGTGTGTCTGTGTGATTTAGTTTTCCTTTGAAATTTTATGGGAGAAATGACTGATTTACAGTTCATGGGGGTTGCCTAATCACACATATGAAGTTTTGGACAGATCTGACTTTTTTAACCCCTCGAAACAGCCCCTGAGACACCAATTAAGGCACTTCCGGTTGGCACAGGAAGCTATAAGTCAACACATATCCTCACTGGGCTATGCTTTTACAGAATCCTGTGTTTTAAGTCCTTACGTTAAAGAATTGACTGATTTACACAGGGTTGAATGCACTATGTCTATCAAACTGCAGGCAGGTAATGGAAAAACACTTTTAGGGTGATTTTAACCACTTCCGGTTGGTCCAGGAAGCTTAGAATCAACACAGGTAGACCTCATACTGGCCTGATGGACTGTTACCAAAGACAGGTTCATACGGCATTCATAACCCATATAGACTTCAGGTTGAATTTAGGGGTAAAGGCAATGTATTCCTATGGGGAGAGAAGTCAATGCAAACTCTTTGAAGTAAACACCTTCTTTTAACTATTAAGGGTTAATGCCACACGGTCAACGTTAGGCTTGCACGGATCGGAAGGACCTTAGGAACGTACCTGAGGTCGAATTGTGCTTCTCACCCTAACGGTTCTCTCACTGTCACCCAAAAGCAAATGACGTTGTGGGGCAGGCTTCATTTTGGGCCTAATTTTCTAATGGTCGCTGCGCTTAGACCGAGCGAGCTACGGTCAAGCGGGATATCTCGTTGAACTCGGCACGGCCTAGAGATTATTATGTTTATGCCATTGCCTGCTCTCTGTGTCTTTGAGAACCGCACTTTTCACTCCATCCTTGCTGTGTGTGCGTGTGAGAGATTTTCTTTGACATCTGTTGGGAGAAATGACTGATTTACAGTTCATGAGGGTTACCTAGTCACACATATGAAGTTTTGAAAAGATCTGACCTTTTTAACCCATGGAAACTGCCACTGTGACACCATTAAAGGCACTTCCGGTTGGCACAGGAAGCTATAAATAAACTCATATCATGATTGGGGTATGCCTTTACAGAATCCCGAGTTTTAAGTCTTTACGTTAAGAACTGAGTTATTTACGGAGGGTTTAGTGAGTGTGTGTTATTTCAGAAAATCATAGAAAATCACAGAAATCTCGCAGAGCTCCGCAGCACACTTTAAAAAGATTCGTAAGAACAACCTGCAACTGGATCTGTAACCGTTGAAAAAAAAAACACCTATCCGTGAACATCACCAAGGTGTCGTTGTACGATTTCTCTTAAATGACGATAGATAAATGGCTGGTTCTTTTTTTTATTGACACCGGAGGCTCCTTGACTTTGACGTGAAGTGGAAAAATAATTTCTCTATTTTCATTTTGGACCTTTAATCCCAGATAAATGGCCATAACTCAAAAACCGTTGAGGCCTAGACGCCATCTTGTTCGGGGCCAACTGCCCATTATGCCGCCCCTACGCTCACCGAGTTTCGGCTTCTAAATATTTTCAGTTTTCGAGATAAGGCCCCGTCGTGAATCGTGATGTTTTGTAGCAATAGCCATTTATGATTGCTTATGCCCTCTTGTGGGAATTTCCGGGACATGGGAAAAATGACATAAATCTTATTATTTTTGTAAACGGAAACCGAATGTCCGACAACGTTCATTTGATGACTTCCTGGTAGGTCCGGCCCTGCCGCTCGGCCCGACGCCGTCCGCGAATTTTACAAACGATTTCGGACGTCTAGTAAGGGACCGTACATTTGCAATATGGACTTTCTCACTAACCATACAGGTACTGCCGAATTCTTCCCTTATGTATGTAAGGATTAAGATAGATTGATTAAGGAAATGTAAGGACTTTAGAGATTGCCACTTATAGACATGTTTTTCTAAAATCAATGATTTTAGATAAAGTCAAACAGTGAGACGCTTAGTGGTATTTGAGAGATAGGAGAGAAAGGAATTACTGTTGAAATGGGTAAATATATATATTTAAGAACATATATAAATAGCACAGATACTTCTTAAACTAGATAAGACACTGGACAGAGAATTGATACAGGATTGGGATGAATGGATGTCCAAGGGAGAATTGGACATACATGATAATGTCAGAATATAAGGATCATTTACTAATCCTACCTAAGTCATTATTTAGGGTAGATAAGGTTGTTACCTGGGCAGAGCCAGGTATCAAAAGGGGGGTGGGTAAGTTAGTGGCCTATTGGATAATAAACTAATAATAAAAAATGAAATAAATTGTTTAGCTAACAAATAGGCATAGAAGTTAAAGATATAATCAGATAAAACATATGAGAAACTGTTTGTTAAAAAGCCTGTATGTCCAGGATTTTATGCATTACAGGTGAACTACAGGTGAAGTCACTCAATCCAGTCCCAGAGGCTTGTTGGGGGACCATACCAAGGACTCCTGGTGACAGCTAGCTGAAAGAGCTACCCGGATTCATGTCACACGGCGGGAGGGTAAGACACTCTGACACTGTCGAACAATAAACAGTGTTCGAGAGGAGAACTGGAATTAACAGAATTCTGGGGCCATCTCTCGAATGAAGAAAATCATTCCTGTCTTTTCACCCCTGTTTTTGTTCATAGAAGTGAAGATGTGTCTGGCTCTTGCTAGTGATGTGTTCTCGGGGAGAGGGTGGGGCTTCACATGGGCGCTGTTCGTCTGAGCTGTCTTATCGTGGGTGCCATATTCCTGATACAGCACGTCCTACCTGAGTATGCGGAGAGTGGTAATTTGACCCATGGTTTAGACGATGAGGATTTTGTTCCAAAACAAGCATAAGAGATCCCTAGATATGGGTAGACAGGAAGTTAGAGTAGAGGTTGGGAAGGATCTCTCAATGGAGTTTTATGTAGACCAAAATGGAGTCTCTAACTACATGGCAGTCTAGGACTATGAGCCATTATGGTATATATCGGTGCAGGTCTCCATATTGATTGTGGACACAGGTCATAGCTCATACGGAGAGAGAGGGCTATATGAATCCACTCACCCAGTATGGAAGGAGGTGGAGTATAGTGAAGGTGAGAGTTTTTGACTGTAATCCGGAGAGAGGGATGTATTGCATAAAGATACGCCTTACCCTTTAAACAGTAATAAAGGAGGATCTAGGGTTGTGGTATGATGGATATGACCCGTTTTGGTCGACACCCTAGTACGGTTCCGGGTAGAGGAGGTTAGTCCAGTATGGTAAAGCTGTTCACGAAAGCAGGAATGCCAGATAATGACAGTTGCATTGATTTGCACTATTTAAATCGGTCCTTCTGTAGCTCAGTTGGTAGAGCATGGCGCTTGTAACGCCAGGGTAGTGGGTTCGATCCCGGGACCACCCATACGTAGAATGTATGCACACATGACTGTAAGTCGCTTTGGATAAAAGCGTCTGCTAAATGGCATATATTATTATTATTATATTAAATCCCCAGGTTCCCCTTAAATCAAGACTTCCTCCCTTTACAGTGACCGGAGGAGATTATTAACGTTTGGCCCGGGAACAGTACTCTTGGGAAATGATGTCAGGGCGAGGTTTTACCGGCAGATTGGACAGGATTATGCTCCCTTGTACATTCGGCAATGCCTTTCACACTCATTCAACACCAAGACATGAAGTTTAGCCAAACGGGAGAAAAGAGGTACTCCATCTGGGTCTTTTGATGACAAAGTATACATTGATAACATTGGGGTTCCACGGGGGTGCCAGATGAGTTCAAAGCAAGAAATCAGATCCTAGCAGGATTAGAGTTAAGCATTTACAGGTGGTCTACTCTCAATAAGAATGTGGACTGGATTAATTATATGTATTATAATCAACAGCGTTTTACCAATTGTACCAGAGATGCTATTAAAGGTTTTGCAGAACAGACTGAAGCAGCCAGCCTGATGGCTTGGCAGAATAGAATTGCATTAGATATGTGTTAGAGGAAATCGTAGTTAAGATGATTAATTATGTATACATTATTGATTAGAACCATTGATATTCTAATACTATTATGTTATGATATGAAAAGTAAAAGTTATTGGTTAAGCTGTTACTGAAAATGTAAGCAGAACTAATTTGATTGTCTGTGCCTCTTGGGAAGGTCAAGGGGGAGAAAAAGCTTTTCAGACAAGATAAGAATGTTTGGGTTTTGTTCCATTGGTGAGAGAAAAGTATATCTTTTAGACAGGTTGTAATGTCTGGTTTATGAGGGGAGTAGAAAGCATCTCCGGACCTAAACAAAAAAACAACGGGGCTATCGTGGGAAACTGATGATGTCATTTTTGAGTTTATAACCTGTGGAAATCTGTGTATGTAGGGAGTACTCTCTGGAATTAAACGCTCTTTAACCTGGCTTTTAAGACTGGTCTCGATCTACTTCAAGCATAATTAATGAATTTACACCTCATTAATGAATTAGAAACGAGTGCGAAATTGGTTTTGGCAATTAAAACATAAAGGAATTTAGAATTCCTCTATCAATATGTTATTGGCTGAAAAGGGAGAAGTATGCGTGATTTTCGGGACCATGTTTGTGCTTACATCCCAAATAACACAGCTCCGGACTAATCAGTGCCCGAAGCCTCAGCTGGTTTGACCACCCTGGCTCACGGTTTGGCAGAAAACTCTGGGGTGGATACTTCTTTGACTAACTGGTTTGATAGTATGTTTGGAATATGGAAAAATATTATGATCACTGTATTATGGGTTACCTTCATCTGTGTAACTGTTTTAGTTTTATGTGGCTGTTGTCTAATTCCCTGTGTACGAGGCCTTATTTCCAGGACTCTGGAGAAATCGATAACACAACAGATGGTGAGGTACGAGCCGATTCCAAGTTCTGACCCGTGGAGTGCTGAATGCATGTCTACAGAACAAGTGGACGAATCTGGATCCTACATTTGCGGCGAACTTATGTTTGATGAGACCATTTTTGATATTTAGGGAGGTTAGGTGGTATCTTGTTTCAATATTAGACAGTTTTTTTTATGAAGATTGTAATGAAAATTCTGATGAGAAGAGTAATGATTCTGATGTTGGCCTAAAAACAGTCCGTGTGTAATGATCTTCGTCTGTTGTTTGTAGAAAGTCAGACCGAAATGCAGCGTGTAGGTTACTCATGACTTTTAATGAAGCTAATACGGTACATGAAATAACGGAAGAAGAAAACAACAAACGAGTGAAACTAATTACAGCCTATCTGGTGACTAACACAGAGACAGGTACAATCACCCACGAAATACAACGCGCACTCAGGCTACCTAAATACGGTTCCCAATCCGAGACAACTAGAATCAGCTGACTCCAATTAGGAATCGCCTCAGGCAGCCAAGCCTAACTAGACACACCCCTAATAATACACACTCCCAATTAATACAAACCCTAATACGAAATACAACATATAAACCCATGTCACACCCTGGCCTACCCAAACATATAACAAAAACACAAGATACAATGACCAAGGCGTGACACCGTGTGAAGGCAAGTAGTGGGTTATGTTTAGGTGATGTTTTGATAACAATAAATATTTCTAATAAAAATAGAAATGGGCTTTTTAATATTTTAATATAACCTTGTGTGATTGGATGTATAATATTTAATCATAGGGTGGATATGTTAAGGGAATTTTTATCAATAATGACTAATTATGTATACATTTCAATCAGGACTGACTAATCAGAATACTATTATGTTACTGTATAGATGTATGAATTTTCTTTTAACCTTAGTACTGAATATAATGTGTGTAAATATAATCAAGAATTAGAACAATGACTGTCTGTTCCTTGGTAGAAATGAATTAACTTATCGCTAGACTGGCTAGAATGCTTATCTACACAGGCAGACCTTGGCTCGAGTCTTGATTTTGCACGCCCAATTTTTTAGTTTAAAAAAGTTTGAAATATCCAATAAATGTCGTTCCACTTCATGATTGTGTCCCACTTGTTGTTGATTCTTCACAAAAACAAACAGTTTTATATCTTTATGTTTGAAGCCTGAAATGTGGCAAAAGGTCGCAAAGTTCAAGGGGGCCGAATACTTTCGCAAGGCACTGTATCTGTTTGGGAGTGAACAACTATGGGTTTGATCTTCTCAAGAAAGTGATAAGTGTCTCTGAGGTAGCTGGGGTATCTAGTGAAGAGAGGGTTGATATAATGATCAATATATTGGGCTATGTTGTATGATTCGCTATTACAGTCTGATACGATTGGCCTGCCAGGAGGAACTTCATAGGGAATAGTCCAGGTTTCTGCTTCTTTATGAATTTTGCAAAGCAGGTAAAACAGTCTAGGTGGTGGAGTGTCTGGTCCAAATAGAAAGTCTTGTTGTTTTTTCGTGATGTGCCGTTTATCATCAAGTGTTTGTATGATTCTACGTAATTTAGTCTGGGTCTGTGGTTGTAGGCTGTTTCCTATTGGTACATAATACTTGGTGTTGGATAACTGTCTATTTGCCTCCTATGTGTATTGATGTTTGTCTAGGACCACTGTTTTAATATTATGGTTTCAATATTATGTGAGGGTTGTTTATAAGTACCTTTATGGCTTGTCTTTTGATGCGGGAGATGTTGTCCTCTCTATCTGCCTGGGTGTGATAGTTGTGAAGGGTGTCTTGGTCGGTTCTGATTAGGATCTATCTGGGACAGTTTGGGTTCCCAGATTGAAGGAAGGGCGAATGGTAAATGGTTGTCATTTGTCTGATAGTCAAAGTAGTCTAGAAGTTTAAGTCGTCTATGACATTTATGTGTGTCCCTATGAAGTTCCTACCAGTCACATTTACCAGGGCGGAGAATGAAAGACAACCCCCTCTCCAAAAGTTGGGTCTGTGCTGTTGTGAGTTGAAAAGACTTGGATAAATTCATGATGTTTGATGAGAGGGGGTCAACTACCCCCTCTGCTGGGTAATCTGAGAAAGCAACTGGGGGAGGAAAGGGGGGGAGAGAGTACAGGGGGTTGGGGGGAAAAGAAGGGTGTGGTGTGGCTAGGTGGGTCCAAATTGTGGGTAGAGCCTATTATAAATTTAGCTGCTCACAACAATTCTTAAAAATGAGGTCTGTTGTGGTTGTTGTCCAGTGTATCAGGTCTGTTGTTGTGTGGAATTCATCATGGGGTATCTCCAAGAGAAATGGGCCATGTGTGGTGATGTAACCGTTAATGACTGAGGTTTCATTTTCGATCTGGTGAAAGGAGGTGTGAGTGGTTAATAATGGGGATGTAAATAAGTGACTCTTGCTTCCTTGTGCATTGCAGCAATCTGTTTGATTGATGTTTTGTACGGGTCATTATCCATATTGTTTATGCCCACCGAGAGAACCACTATGCTGGTGTCTAAATGAACCTATGTTTTCCCCAGAACCTTTGTGAAATGGTCAAATGTTGCTCCAGAGTAACTGTCCACTTGTATGTTTGGGTTATGAAATGGAGGGATTCTATTAACATTTGAGTCTCCCAAGACTAGTATTGGTTTATTTCCCTTAAAACATAAATCCGCCACCTTGCCTTTTGGTCTGTCTTTATGGTACGATGGTTTCTGAAGGGTTGCTGGGGTTGGGGGTTGATGCTGGGGCTGAGGCTGGGGTTGGGGGTTGATGCTGGGGCTGAGGCTGGGTTTGGGGGTTGATGTGGGGTTGGGGGGTTGATGCTGGGGCTGAGGCTGGGGTTGGGGTTGATGCTGGGGTTGAGGCTGGGGTTGGGGGTTGATGGTGGGGTTAAGGCTGGGGTTGGGGGTTGATGCTGGGGCTGAGGCTGGAATTGGGGCTTGATGCTGGGGCTAAGGCTGGGGTTGGAGGTTGATGCTGGGGCTGAGGCTGGGGTTGGGGGTTGATGCTGGGGTTGAGGGTTGATGCTGGGGCTGAGGTTGGGGTTGGGGGTTGATGCTGGGGCTGAGGCTGGGGTTGGGGGTTGATGCTGGGGCTGAGGCTGGGCTTGGGGGTTGATGCTGGGCCTGAGGCTGGGGGTTGATGCTGGGGCTGGGGTTGGAGGTTGATGCTGAGGCTTGGGTTGGGGGTTGATGCTGGGGCTGAGGCTGGGGTTGGGGGTTGATGCTGAGGCTGAGGCTGGGGTTGGGGTTGATGCTGGGGTTGAGGCTGGGGTTGGGGGTTGATGCTGGGGCTGAGGCTGGGGTTGGGGTTGATGCTGGGGTTGATGCTGGGGTTGAGGCTGGGGTTGGGGGTTGATGCTGGGGTTGAGGCTGGGGTTGGGGGTTGATGCTGGGGCTGAGGCTGGGATTGGGGCTTGATGCCGGGGCTGAGGCTGGGGTTGGGGGTTGATACTGGGGCTGAGGCTGGGGTTGGGGTTGATGCTGGGTTTGAGGGTTGATGCTGGGGCTGAGGTTGGGGTTGGGGGTTGATGCTGGGGTGAGGCGGGGGATGGGGGTTGATGCTGGGGCTGAGGCTGGGGTTGGGGGTTGATGCTGGGGCTGAGGCTGGGGTTGGGGGTTGGAGGTTGATGCTGATGCTGGGGTTGGGGGTTGATGCTGGGGCTGAGACTGGTGTTGGGGGTTGATGCTGGGGCTGAGGCTGGGGTTGGGGTTGGAATTCAAACTGGGGTGAGTATGTTGAGGCGCCAGTTATACAGGGGTCTCGGACTGGCAGTGAAATGGTGTCTTTTTGGGAGGGCTCAGATTGGTCGTTTTTGGGTTGTTGCCCATTGTTTTGTCCATTAATCGTCATTTGCCCCTGGAGCTGCCCAGTCCTTGTCTCACCCCCTGATGTGGCGCCTCCTGTTGGTGAGAGCGATAGAGGTGAAATCCTTTCCAAGATTTTAACTGAAACATTGCGGTGTTGAGGTAGAGAGAGAGGTAGAGAGAGAGGTAGAGAGAGAGGTAGAGAGAGAGGTAGAGAGAGAGGTAGAGAGAGGTAGAGAGAGGTAGAGAGAGGTAGAGAGAGGTAGAGAGAGGTAGAGAGAGGTAGAGAGAGGTAGAGAGAGGTAGGTAGAGGTAGAGGTAGGTAGAGAGAGGTAGAGGTAGGTAGAGAGAGGTAGGTAGAGAGAGGTAGGTAGAGAGAGGTAGGTAGAGAGAGGTAGGTAGAGAGAGGTAGAGAGAGGTAGAGAGAGGTAGAGAGAGGTAGAGAGAGGTAGAGAGAGAGAGAGAGATTGGGTATTGTGGGAATGTTTAATCAGGATGGCTCATTCGGCAGGTCATAGTCTATGTTTGTGAGAGAGAGAGGAGTGTGGAGACTGTAGAGGGGGAGATGGAGAGAAGAGAGAGAGAGGAGTGTGGAGACTGTAGAGGGGGAGATGGAGAGAAGAGAGAGAGAGGAGTGTGGAGACTGTAGAGGGGGAGACGGAGAGAGAGAGAGGAGTGTGGAGACTGTAGAGGGGGAGACTGTAGAGGGGGAGACAGAGAGAAGAGAGAGAGAGGAGTGTGGAGACTGTAGAAGGGGAGATGGAGAGAAGAGAGAGAGAGGAGTGTGGAGACTGTAGAGGGGAGACGGAGAGAAGAGAGGGAGAGGAGTGTGGAGACTGTAGAGGGGAGACGGAGAGAAGAGAGGGAGAGGAGTGTGGAGACTGTAGAGGGGGAGATGGAGAGAAGAGAGAGAGAGGAGTGTGGAGACTGTAGAGGGGGAGATGGAGAGAAGAGAGAGAGAGGAGTGTGGAGACTGTAGAGGGGGAGATTGAGAGAAGAGAGGGAGAGGAGTGTGGAGACTGTAGAGGGGGAGATGGAGAGAAGAGAGGGAGAGGAGTGTGGAGACTGTAGAGGGGAGACGGAGAGAAGAGAGGGAGAGGAGTGTGGAGACTGTAGAGGGGAGACGGAGAGAAGAGAGGGAGAGGAGTGTGGAGACTGTAGAGGGGGAGATGGAGAGAAGAGAGAGAGAGGAGTGTGGAGACTGTAGAGGGGGAGATGGAGAGAAGAGAGAGAGAGGAGTGTGGAGACTGTAGAGGGGGAGACGGAGAGAGAGAGAGGAGTGTGGAGACTGTAGAGGGGGATAAATCTTTATCAGGGACCCCATTGTATTCTTCAAAGTTAGAGATATGTTGAACCTGGATCATCATAATGATTCTACATGTTATAATATGAACCTGGATCATCATAATGATTCTACATGTTATAGTATGAACCTGGATCATCATAATGATTATACATGTTATAATATGAACCTGGATCATCATAATGATTCTACATGTTATAATATGCCATGGCCTTTACTGGCCAAAGGTTAAACTGCTGTTATGGTTATGATATACTATGGTGTTGTGTCACTAGACTTTGACCAGATATTATTGCATCCAAAGATCAACTGAACCTAGAACATAGATACAGAGACACTTGTCATCAGGAAGGTTCTCTCTCAGCGCAACGGAAAATATCTCAATGACTTGACATGTTCTGGTTGTGAATTCAGGCTGCAAGGTAAGACTCTTCCCAGGGATTATTGTAAAGTGTGTAGAGAAATTCAATGTCTGGTGTTATTTTAGTATAGTGAATGACAGTAAAACACTCAGATGTAACAGTCCTTTTCACCTGGGACAGCTACGTGACAGTTCAATCATACTAAATGGCGCTAATTATAACATGTTGTTCATATAGCTAACTGGGTGTAGTCAAGTCACATTATAACATATTGTTCATATAGCTAACTGGGTGGAGTCAAGTCACATTATAACATATTGTTCATATAGCTAACTGGGTGGAGTCAAGTCACATTATAACATATTGTTCATATAGCTAACTGGGTGTAGTCAAGTCACATTATAACATATTGTTCATATAGCTAACTGGGTGTAGTCAAGTCACATTATAACATATTGTTCATATAGCTAACTGGGTGTAGTCAAGTCACATTATAACATATTGTTCATATAGCTAACTGGGTGGAGTCAAGTCACATTATAACATATTGTTCATATAGCTAACTGGGTGGAGTCAAGTCACATTATAACATATTGTTCATATAGCTAACTGGGTGTAGTCAAGTCACATTATAACATATTGTTCATATAGCTAACTGGGTGTAGTCAAGTCACATTATAACATATTGTTCATATAGCTAACTGGGTGTAGTCAAGTCACATTCAATAACATATTGTTCATATAGCTAACTGGGTGGAGTCAAGTCACATTATAACATATTGTTCATATAGCTAACTGGGTGGAGTCAAGTCACATTATAACATGTTGTTCATATAGCTAACTGGGTGTAGTCAAGTCACATTATAACATATTGTTCATATAGCTAACTGGGTGTAGTCAAGTCACATTATAACATATTGTTCATATAGCTAACTGGGTGTAGTCAAGTCACATTATAACATATTGTTCATATAGCTAACTGGGTGGAGTCAAGTCACATTATAACATATTGTTCATATAGCTAACTGGGTGTAGTCAAGTCACATTATAACATATTGTTCATATAGCTAACTGGGTGTAGTCAAGTCACATTATAACATATTGTTCATATAGCTAACTGGGTGTAGTCAAGTCACATTATAACATATTGTTCATATAGCTAACTGGGTGTAGTCAAGTCACATTATAACATATTGTTCATATAGCTAACTGGGTGTAGTCAAGTCACATTATAACATATTGTTCATATAGCTAACTGGGTGGAGTCAAGTCACTAACTTAAGTAACATATTGTTCATATAGCTAACTGGGTGATAGTCAAGTCACATTATAACATATTGTTCATATAGCTAACTGGGTGGAGTCAAGTCACATTATAACATATTGTTCATATAGCTAACTGGGTGTAGTCAAGTCACATTATAACATATTGTTCATATAGCTAACTGGGTGTAGTCAAGTCACATTCAATAACATATTGTTCATATAGCTAACTGGGTGTAGTCAAGTCACATTATAACATATTGTTCATATAGCTAACTGGGTGGAGTCAAGTCACATTATAACATATTGTTCATATAGCTAACTGGGTGGAGTCAAGTCACATTATAACATATTGTTCATATAGCTAACTGGGTGTAGTCAAGTCACATTCAATAACATATTGTTCATATAGCTAACTGGGTGTAGTCAAGTCACATTATAACATATTGTTCATATAGCTAACTGGGTGTAGTCAAGTCACATTATAACATATTGTTCATATAGCTAACTGGGTGTAGTCAAGTCACATTATAACATGTTGTTCATATAGCTAACTGGGTGGAGTCAAGTCACATTATAACATATTGTTCATATAGCTAACTGGGTGGAGTCAAGTCACATTATAACATATTGTTCATATAGCTAACTGGGTGGAGTCAAGTCACATTATAACATATTGTTCATATAGCTAACTGGGTGTAGTCAAGTCACATTATAACATATTGTTCATATAGCTAACTGGGTGGAGTCAAGTCACATTATAACATATTGTTCATATAGCTAACTGGGTGGAGTCAAGTCACATTATAACATGTTGTTCATATAGCTAACTGGGTGTAGTCAAGTCACATTATAACATATTGTTCATATAGCTAACTGGGTGGAGTCAAGTCACATTATAACATATTGTTCATATAGCTAACTGGGTGGAGTCAAGTCACATTATAACATATTGTTCATATAGCTAACTGGGTGTAGTCAAGTCACATTCAATAACATATTGTTCATATAGCTAACTGGGTGTAGTCAAGTCACATTATAACATATTGTTCATATAGCTAACTGGGTGTAGTCAAGTCACATTATAACATATTGTTCATATAGCTAACTGGGTGTAGTCAAGTCACATTCAATAACATATTGTTCATATAGCTAACTGGGTGTAGTCAAGTCACATTATAACATATTGTTCATATAGCTAACTGGGTGTAGTCAAGTCACATTCAATAACATATTGTTCATATAGCTAACTGGGTGTAGTCAAGTCACATTATAACATATTGTTCATATAGCTAACTGGGTGTAGTCAAGTCACATTATAACATATTGTTCATATAGCTAACTGGGTGTAGTCAAGTCACATTATAACATATTGTTCATATAGCTAACTGGGTGTAGTCAAGTCACATTATAACATATTGTTCATATAGCTAACTGGGTGTAGTCAAGTCACATTATAACATATTGTTCATATAGCTAACTGGGTGTAGTCAAGTCACATTATAACATATTGTTCATATAGCTAACTGGGTGTAGTCAAGTCACATTATAACATATTGTTCATATAGCTAACTGGGTGTAGTCAAGTCACATTATAACATATTGTTCATATAGCTAACTGGGTGTAGTCAAGTCACATTATAACATATTGTTCATATAGCTAACTGGGTGGAGTCAAGTCACATTCAATAACATATTGTTCATATAGCTAACTGGGTGTAGTCAAGTCACATTATAACATATTGTTCATATAGCTAACTGGGTGTAGTCAAGTCACATTATAACATATTGTTCATATAGCTAACTGGGTGTAGTCAAGTCACATTATAACATATTGTTCATATAGCTAACTGGGTGTAGTCAAGTCACATTCAATAACATATTGTTCATATAGCTAACTGGGTGGAGTCAAGTCACATTATAACATATTGTTCATATAGCTAACTGGGTGGAGTCAAGTCACATTATAACATATTGTTCATATAGCTAACTGGGTGTAGTCAAGTCACATTATAACATATTGTTCATATAGCTAACTGGGTGGAGTCAAGTCACATTATAACATATTGTTCATATAGCTAACTGGGTGGAGTCAAGTCACATTATAACATATTGTTCATATAGCTAACTGGGTGGAGTCAAGTCACATTATAACATATTGTTCATATAGCTAACTGGGTGTAGTCAAGTCACATTATAACATATTGTTCATATAGCTAACTGGGTGTAGTCAAGTCACATTATAACATATTGTTCATATAGATAACTGGGTCTAGTCAAGTCACATTATAACATATTGTTCATATAGCTAACTGGGTGGAGTCAAGTCACATTATAACATATTGTTCATATAGCTAACTGGGTGGAGTCAAGTCACATTATAACATATTGTTCATATAGCTAACTGGGTGTAGTCAAGTCACATTCAATAACATATTGTTCATATAGCTAACTGGGTGTAGTCAAGTCACATTATAACATATTGTTCATATAGCTAACTGGGTGGAGTCAAGTCACATTATAACATATTGTTCATATAGCTAACTGGGTGTAGTCAAGTCACATTATAACATATTGTTCATATAGCTAACTGGGTGGAGTCAAGTCACATTATAACATATTGTTCATATAGCTAACTGGGTGGAGTCAAGTCACATTATAACATATTGTTCATATAGCTAACTGGGTGTAGTCAAGTCACATTATAACATATTGTTCATATAGCTAACTGGGTGGAGTCAAGTCACATTATAACATATTGTTCATATAGCTAACTGGGTGGAGTCAAGTCACATTATAACATATTGTTCATATAGCTAACTGGGTGGAGTCAAGTCACATTATAACATATTGTTCATATAGCTAACTGGGTGTAGTCAAGTCACATTATAACATATTGTTCATATAGCTAACTGGGTGTAGTCAAGTCACATTATAACATATTGTTCATATAGCTAACTGGGTGTAGTCAAGTCACATTATAACATATTGTTCATATAGCTAACTGGGTGTAGTCAAGTCACATTATAACATATTGTTCATATAGCTAACTGGGTGTAGTCAAGTCACATTCAATAACATATTGTTCATATAGCTAACTGGGTCTAGTCAAGTCACATTATAACATATTGTTCATATAGCTAACTGGGTGTAGTCAAGTCACATTATAACATATTGTTCATATAGCTAACTGGGTGTAGTCAAGTCACATTATAACATGTTGTTCATATAGCTAACTGGGTGGAGTCAAGTCACATTATAACATATTGTTCATATAGCTAACTGGGTGTAGTCAAGTCACATTATAACATATTGTTCATATAGCTAACTGGGTGGAGTCAAGTCACATTATAACATATTGTTCATATAGCTAACTGGGTGTAGTCAAGTCACATTCAATAACATATTGTTCATATAGCTAACTGGGTGTAGTCAAGTCACATTATAACATATTGTTCATATAGCTAACTGGGTGTAGTCAAGTCACATTATAACATATTGTTCATATAGCTAACTGGGTGTAGTCAAGTCACATTCAATAACATATTGTTCATATAGCTAACTGGGTGGAGTCAAGTCACATTATAACATATTGTTCATATAGCTAACTGGGTGTAGTCAAGTCACATTATAACATATTGTTCATATAGCTAACTGGGTGGAGTCAAGTCACATTATAACATATTGTTCATATAGCTAACTGGGTGTAGTCAAGTCACATTATAACATATTGTTCATATAGCTAACTGGGTGTAGTCAAGTCACATTATAACATATTGTTCATATAGCTAACTGGGTGTAGTCAAGTCACATTATAACATATTGTTCATATAGCTAACTGGGTGTAGTCAAGTCACATTCAATAACATATTGTTCATATAGCTAACTGGGTGTAGTCAAGTCACATTATAACATATTGTTCATATAGCTAACTGGGTGGAGTCAAGTCACATTCAATAACATATTGTTCATATAGCTAACTGGGTGTAGTCAAGTCACATTATAACATATTGTTCATATAGCTAACTGGGTGTAGTCAAGTCACATTATAACATATTGTTCATATAGCTAACTGGGTGTAGTCAAGTCACATTATAACATATTGTTCATATAGCTAACTGGGTGTAGTCAAGTCACATTATAACATATTGTTCATATAGCTAACTGGGTGTAGTCAAGTCACATTATAACATATTGTTCATATAGCTAACTGGGTGTAGTCAAGTCACATTATAACATATTGTTCATATAGCTAACTGGGTGTAGTCAAGTCACATTCAATAACATATTGTTCATATAGCTAACTGGGTGTAGTCAAGTCACATTATAACATATTGTTCATATAGCTAACTGGGTGGAGTCAAGTCACATTATAACATATTGTTCATATAGCTAACTGGGTGGAGTCAAGTCACATTATAACATATTGTTCATATAGCTAACTGGGTGTAGTCAAGTCACATTATAACATATTGTTCATATAGCTAACTGGGTGTAGTCAAGTCACATTCAATAACATATTGTTCATATAGCTAACTGGGTGTAGTCAAGTCACATTATAACATATTGTTCATATAGCTAACTGGGTGGAGTCAAGTCACATTATAACATATTGTTCATATAGCTAACTGGGTGTAGTCAAGTCACATTATAACATATTGTTCATATAGCTAACTGGGTGTAGTCAAGTCACATTCAATAACATATTGTTCATATAGCTAACTGGGTGTAGTCAAGTCACATTATAACATATTGTTCATATAGCTAACTGGGTGTAGTCAAGTCACATTATAACATATTGTTCATATAGCTAACTGGGTGTAGTCAAGTCACATTATAACATATTGTTCATATAGCTAACTGGGTGTAGTCAAGTCACATTATAACATATTGTTCATATAGCTAACTGGGTGTAGTCAAGTCACATTATAACATATTGTTCATATAGCTAACTGGGTGGAGTCAAGTCACATTATAACATATTGTTCATATAGCTAACTGGGTGTAGTCAAGTCACATTATAACATATTGTTCATATAGCTAACTGGGTGTAGTCAAGTCACATTATAACATATTGTTCATATAGCTAACTGGGTGTAGTCAAGTCACATTATAACATATTGTTCATATAGCTAACTGGGTGTAGTCAAGTCACATTATAACATATTGTTCATATAGCTAACTGGGTGTAGTCAAGTCACATTATAACATATTGTTCATATAGCTAACTGGGTGTAGTCAAGTCACATTCAATAACATATTGTTCATATAGCTAACTGGGTGGAGTCAAGTCACATTATAACATATTGTTCATATAGCTAACTGGGTGTAGTCAAGTCACATTATAACATATTGTTCATATAGCTAACTGGGTGTAGTCAAGTCACATTATAACATATTGTTCATATAGCTAACTGGGTGGAGTCAAGTCACATTCAATAACATATTGTTCATATAGCTAACTGGGTGTAGTCAAGTCACATTATAACATATTGTTCATATAGCTAACTGGGTGGAGTCAAGTCACATTATAACATATTGTTCATATAGCTAACTGGGTGTAGTCAAGTCACATTATAACATATTGTTCATATAGCTAACTGGGTGTAGTCAAGTCACATTATAACATATTGTTCATATAGCTAACTGGGTGGAGTCAAGTCACATTATAACATATTGTTCATATAGCTAACTGGGTGTAGTCAAGTCACATTATAACATATTGTTCATATAGCTAACTGGGTGTAGTCAAGTCACATTATAACATATTGTTCATATAGCTAACTGGGTGTAGTCAAGTCACATTATAACATATTGTTCATATAGCTAACTGGGTGTAGTCAAGTCACATTATAACATATTGTTCATATAGCTAACTGGGTGTAGTCAAGTCACATTATAACATATTGTTCATATAGCTAACTGGGTGTAGTCAAGTCACATTATAACATATTGTTCATATAGCTAACTGGGTGTAGTCAAGTCACATTATAACATATTGTTCATATAGCTAACTGGGTGTAGTCAAGTCACATTATAACATATTGTTCATATAGCTAACTGGGTGTAGTCAAGTCACATTATAACATATTGTTCATATAGCTAACTGGGTGTAGTCAAGTCACATTATAACATATTGTTCATATAGCTAACTGGGTGTAGTCAAGTCACATTATAACATATTGTTCATATAGCTAACTGGGTGTAGTCAAGTCACATTATAACATATTGTTCATATAGCTAACTGGGTGTAGTCAAGTCACATTATAACATATTGTTCATATAGCTAACTGGGTGTAGTCAAGTCACATTCAATAACATATTGTTCATATAGCTAACTGGGTGTAGTCAAGTCACATTCAATAACATATTGTTCATATAGCTAACTGGGTGGAGTCAAGTCACATTATAACATATTGTTCATATAGCTAACTGGGTGGAGTCAAGTCACATTATAACATATTGTTCATATAGCTAACTGGGTGGAGTCAAGTCACATTATAACATATTGTTCATATAGCTAACTGGGTGTAGTCAAGTCACATTCAATAACATATTGTTCATATAGCTAACTGGGTGGAGTCAAGTCACATTATAACATATTGTTCATATAGCTAACTGGGTGGAGTCAAGTCACATTATAACATATTGTTCATATAGCTAACTGGGTGGAGTCAAGTCACATTATAACATATTGTTCATATAGCTAACTGGGTGTAGTCAAGTCACATTATAACATATTGTTCATATAGCTAACTGGGTGTAGTCAAGTCACATTATAACATATTGTTCATATAGCTAACTGGGTGTAGTCAAGTCACATTCAATAACATATTGTTCATATAGCTAACTGGGTGTAGTCAAGTCACATTATAACATATTGTTCATATAGCTAACTGGGTGGAGTCAAGTCACATTATAACATATTGTTCATATAGCTAACTGGGTGTAGTCAAGTCACATTATAACATATTGTTCATATAGCTAACTGGGTGTAGTCAAGTCACATTATAACATATTGTTCATATAGCTAACTGGGTGTAGTCAAGTCACATTATAACATATTGTTCATATAGCTAACTGGGTGTAGTCAAGTCACATTATAACATATTGTTCATATAGCTAACTGGGTGGAGTCAAGTCACATTATAACATATTGTTCATATAGCTAACTGGGTGTAGTCAAGTCACATTATAACATATTGTTCATATAGCTAACTGGGTGTAGTCAAGTCACATTATAACATATTGTTCATATAGCTAACTGGGTGTAGTCAAGTCACATTCAATAACATATTGTTCATATAGCTAACTGGGTGTAGTCAAGTCACATTATAACATATTGTTCATATAGCTAACTGGGTGTAGTCAAGTCACATTCAATAACATATTGTTCATATAGCTAACTGGGTGTAGTCAAGTCACATTATAACATATTGTTCATATAGCTAACTGGGTGGAGTCAAGTCACATTATAACATATTGTTCATATAGCTAACTGGGTGGAGTCAAGTCACATTATAACATATTGTTCATATAGCTAACTGGGTGGAGTCAAGTCACATTATAACATATTGTTCATATAGCTAACTGGGTGTAGTCAAGTCACATTATAACATATTGTTCATATAGCTAACTGCTAACTATTGTTCATATAGCTAACTGGGTGGAGTCAAGTCACATTATAACATATTGTTCATATAGCTAACTGGGTGTAGTCAAGTCACATTATAACATATTGTTCATATAGCTAACTGGGTGTAGTCAAGTCACATTATAACATATTGTTCATATAGCTAACTGGGTGTAGTCAAGTCACATTATAACATATTGTTCATATAGCTAACTGGGTGGAGTCAAGTCACATTATAACATATTGTTCATATAGCTAACTGGGTGTAGTCAAGTCACATTATAACATATTGTTCATATAGCTAACTGGGTGGAGTCAAGTCACATTATAACATATTGTTCATATAGCTAACTGGGTGTAGTCAAGTCACATTATAACATATTGTTCATATAGCTAACTGGGTGTAGTCAAGTCACATTATAACATATTGTTCATATAGCTAACTGGGTGTAGTCAAGTCACATTATAACATATTGTTCATATAGCTAACTGGGTGGAGTCAAGTCACATTATAACATATTGTTCATATAGCTAACTGGGTGTAGTCAAGTCACATTATAACATATTGTTCATATAGCTAACTGGGTGTAGTCAAGTCACATTATAACATATTGTTCATATAGCTAACTGGGTGGAGTCAAGTCACATTATAACATATTGTTCATATAGCTAACTGGGTGTAGTCAAGTCACATTATAACATATTGTTCATATAGCTAACTGGGTGTAGTCAAGTCACATTATAACATATTGTTCATATAGCTAACTGGGTGTAGTCAAGTCACATTATAACATGTTGTTCATATAGCTAACTGGGTGTAGTCAAGTCACATTATAACATGTTGTTCATATAGCTAACTGGGTGTAGTCAAGTCACATTATAACATATTGTTCATATAGCTAACTGGGTGTAGTCAAGTCACATTATAACATATTGTTCATAGCTAACTGGGTGGAGTCAAGTCACATTATAACATATTGTTCATATAGCTAACTGGGTGTAGTCAAGTCACATTATAACATATTGTTCATATAGCTAACTGGGTTAGTCAAGTCACATTATAACATATTGTTAATATAGCTAACTGGGTGGAGTCAAGTCACATTATAACATATTGTTCATATAGCTAACTGGGTGTAGTCAAGTCACATTCAATAACATATTGTTCATATAGCTAACTGGGTGGAGTCAAGTCACATTATAACATGTTGTTCATATAGCTAACTGGGTGTAGTCAAGTCACATTATAACATATTGTTCATATAGCTAACTGGGTGTAGTCAAGTCACATTATAACATATTGTTCACTAACTGGGTGGAGTCAAGTCACATTCAATAACATATTGTTCATATAGCTAACTGGGTGGAGTCAAGTCACATTATAACATATTGTTCATAAACTAACTGTTCAAGTCACATTATAACATATTGTTTAGCTAACTGGGTGTAGTCAAGTCACATTATAAACATATTGTTCATATAGCTAACTGGGTGGAGTCAAGTCACATTATAACATATTGTTCATATTAACTGTGTCACATTATAACATATCAACCAACATCTGGATCTCTGTTCATAAACGTCACTGTCTTATATTTAGTATCATAGTTCTAAATCATTTTTCATAATATCAGAACATTTGTTGTTTCTAAATTACAATGAGCTCCTGCTTCCTGTGTAATTTGGTAAAACCACTGAACAGACTTTTTTAACATCGATATTATGAACTGAATTCAGTAACAGCATCATAATATCATACCTGATGAACAAAGCAACACACTAGAATGAGAGAAATTATTAAAAGAGAAAGAGACATTATTATTATTAATAATATTACTATTTTTATATTGGTATTATTTGTATTAGTTATCTATTAATTATATCACCTGACTGTTTGGATGTGTCTGTTAGTAAATGTTTTATTTCTAAGAGATAATGCATCAAATAGAACAATTGACCTTCAATAATTAATTGTCACTGTGTTAACCACAACCAACATGCTGGATCTCTGTTTAGGGGTCATTGCTCTAAAATGAGTCTCACTGGGGAGAGAGAGGAGAGGGGCCCTGCCTCTAAAATGAGTCTCACTGGGGAGAGAGAGGAGAGGGGCCCTGCCTCTAAAATGGGTCTCACTGGAGAGAGAGAGGAGGGGGGCCCTGCCTCTAAAATGAGTCTCACTGGGGAGAAAGAGGAGGGGGGCCCTGCCTCTAAAATGAGTCTCTCTGGGGAGAGAGAGGAGGGGGGCCCTGCCTCTAAAATGAGTCTCACTGGGGAGAGAGAGGAGGGGGGCCCTGCCCCTAAAACGAGTCTCACTGGGGAGAGAGAGAAGGGGGGCCCTGCCTCTAAAAGGAATGTCTCTGGGGAACATGGCACCAAATCTAAGAGGTGAGAGGACCATTTTTTAAAGATTTTATGAATTGTTTATATAAAAAACACAATGTCCACCATCTTTTCACAGTTGTGTTTTTTCATGAGAAATGAAGGCTGATGGGTAAAATATTACTGTTCTAAGACATTACATTTTAAATAGACTTTAGTGACATTTTACTGAGAACATCACAGCAAGATTAAACTAATATTGTCACATTCTCTAGATTATCCCATTTAATTTGCGCCATAAAGCCCCACAGTGGAGGTGTCATAATACCCATAACACCTAGCGGTCAAACAGGGAAATGGTTCCAATAGTTTTATAGAGCCCCACAGTAGAGGTGTCATAATACCCATAACACCTAGCGGTCAAACAGGGAAATGTTTCCAATAGTTTTATAGAGCCCCACAGTGGAGGTGTTATAATACCCATAACACCTAGCGGTTAAACAGGGAAATGGTTCCAATAGTTTTTCCAATAGAAAACATGAGCTGGAGCACACCCAGATATTTTTTTATGTGGAGGTTCTAGCTAACGGCTAATAAACTATAAGATATAAATGATAAATTGAGTCGCACTCCATATACTGTATAAACTCCATATATAAACTCCATATATAAACTCCATATATAAACTCCATATATAAACTCCATATATAAACTCCATATACTGTATAAACTCCTTATATAAACTCCATATACTGTATAAACTCCATATATAAACTCCATATATAATATATAAACTCCATGTATAAACTCCATATATAAACTCCATGTATAAACTCCATATATAAACTCCATATATAAACTCCATATACTGTATAAACTCCATATACTGTATAAACTCCATATATAAACTCCATATATAAACTCCATATACTGTATAAACTCCTTATATAAACTCCATATATAAACTCCATATACTGTATAAACTCCTTATATAAACTCCATATACTGTATAAACTCCATATATAAACTCCATATATAAACTCCATATACTGTATAAACTCCATATATAAACTCCATATATAAACTCCATATATAAACTCCATATATAAACTCCATATATAAACTCCATATACTGTATAAACTCCATGTATAAACTCCATATATAAACTCCATGTATAAACTCCATATACTGTATAAACTCCATATATAATATATAAACTCCATATATAAACTCCATATACTGTATAAACTCCATATATAAACTCCATATATAAACTCCATGTATAAACTCCATATACTGTATAAACTCCATATATAAACTCCATATACTGTATAAACTCCATATACTGTATAAACTCCATATATAAACTCCATATATAAAATCCATATACTGTATAAACTCCATATATAAACTCCATGTATAAACTCCATATACTGTATAAACTCCATATACTGTATAAACTCCATATATAAACTCCATATATAAACTCCATATACTGTATAAACTCCATATATAAACTCCATATACTGTATAAACTCCATATACTGTATAAACTCCATATATAAACTCCATATATAAACTCCATATACTGTATAAACTCCATATACTGTATAAACTCCATATATAAACTCCATATACTGTATAAACTCCATATACTGTATAAACTCCATATATAAACTCCATATACTGTATAAACTCCATATATAAACTCCATATATAAACTCCATATACTGTATAAACTCCATATATAAACTCCATGTATAAACTCCATATACTGTATAAACTCCATATACTGTATAAACTCCATATATAAACTCCATATATAAACTCCATATACTGTATAAACTCCTTATATAAACTCCATATACTGTATAAACTCCATATATAAACTCCATGTATAAACTCCATGTATAAACTCCATATATAAACTCCATATATAAACTCCATATACTGTATAAACTCCATATATAAACTCCATATACTGTATAAACTCCATATACTGTATAAACTCCATATATAAACTCCATATACTGTATAAACTCCATATATAAACTCCATATATAAACTCCATATATAAACCCCATATATAAACTCCATATATAAACTCCATGTATAAACTCCATATATAAACTCCATATATAAACTCCATATATAAACTCCATATACTGTATAAACTCCATATATAAACTCCATGTATAAACTCCATATATAAACTCCATATATAAACTCCATATATAAACTCCATATATAAACTCCATATATAAACTCCATATATAAACTCCATATATAAACTCCATATATAAACTCCATATATAAACTCCATGTATAAACTCCATATATAAACTCCATATATAAACTCCATATATAAACTCCATATATAAACTCCATATATAAACTCCATATATAAACTCCATATATAAACTCCATATATAAACTCCATATATAAACTCCATGTATAAACTCCATATATAAACTCCATATATAAACTCCATGTATAAACTCCATGTATAAACTCCATATATAAACTCCATGTATAAACTCCATATATAAACTCCATATATAAACTCCATGTATAAACTCCATGTATAAACTCCATATATAAACTCCATATATAAACTCCATATATAAACTCCATATATAAACTCCATATATAAACTCCCAGTAATTTATTGGGTTTTTACCAACGTTTCAGCATCACTGTGTCTTCAGGGTGATGTCATGAATACTTGAACCAGGTTATGTAGACAAACAGTGCAATTAGTGCAACTAATGTCAATAGTGAGGGGTCATCATGATTAAGTTAATTAGAATGAATTAATGAAACTGTTTTAAAAAACAATAGTTTATAACATATTGAATATATTAGTATATTGTTATCATATGGAAACATAACTGAATATTGTACATCATATTAGCATCAACATACATTATTGTACATCATATTAGCATCAACATACATTATTGTACATCATATTAGCATCAACATACATTATTGTACATCATATTAGCATCAACATACATTATTGTACATCATATTAGCATCAACATACATTATTGTACATCATATTAGCATCAACATACATTATTGTACATCATATTAGCATCAACATACATTATTGTACATCATATTAGCGTCAACATACATTATTGTACATCATATTAGCATCAACATACATTATTGTACATCATATTAGCGTCAACATACATTATTGTACATCATATTAGCGTCAACATACATTATTGTACATCATATAAAACATAATATTAATATCAGATATTGCGAGTAAACAGAGAGAGTGCGTATTCCAACCCGTCAATTAATTACACTATTCAACCCTCCCGGTTAGTAAATTTACCTCAACATCCCCCGGAGAAGGCAGAGTAACGACACCAGCCTTTTAGCGGGGCTGAGTTGACTACTTTAGAGAGAAGGCAGAGTAACGACACCAGCCTTTTAGCAGGGCTGAGTTGACTACTAGAGAGAGAAGGCAGAGCAGCTCGAAGCTGGTTGATACATTTGACAGTGAATGTACCTGGAAAATACATTTTTCTAGACCAGAGGTGACTAAATTCCTTTTCAGGTTTATTGATAATTGTTATATTAATGAAGTATAATTTCAAAACATGAGCATAAAACCAGGTAAAAATAAACATGAATCATCATTATATTACTTCACAGTAATCTGTTAAATGCTGTTTCAGTCCTTCCTCTTGTGTTAGCAGTGTGGAAAGGGACAGAAAGAAGCACACAGGAGTTTTCCTGTGAGGGGGGGTGGTGGTGTATCCAGGGAGAAAACTAAACTAATCTTCTGAAATGTCATTAGTGGTCTTATGTGGCCATCTATTGGAATTATGTAGTAACTGCAGTAGTACTGAATAATGTGTAATTATTTACTAAAGTAGTAATTACTCAGAATTGCAAAAGACAAAATGTTCTAGTTCATTTTACCACTTACAAATAAAAATGTAAAATTAAAATAACCATTATAGCATAACAGACAATTCAAATGACATCAACTAAAAACACCACACATTTAGATAATTAAATATATATATATTATATATACAGTATATCACAAAAGTGAGTACACCCCTCACATTTGTGTAAATATTTGAGTATGTCTTTTCATGTGACAACACTGACACTTTGCTACAATGTAAAGTAGTGAGTGTACAGCTTGTATAACAGTGTAGATATGCTGGGCCCAATTAGCCATTTTTCCTCCCGTGGTCATGTGACTCGTTAGTGTTACAAGGTCTCAGGTGTGAGTAAGGCTTCCTTCTGGGACGACAGCCATGCAGACCAATTTGATGCAGTGTATGGCATATGTACCTATGATGAAAATTACAGGCCTCTCTCATCTTTTTAAGTGGGAGAACTTGCACAATTGGTGGCTGACTCATTTTTGCCCCACTGTGTGTATATATATATATATATATATTTATCTGCCAAAGTAAAGCCCTGTAGACAAAGAAGAGCTCTGCAGCAGGTACCAAAATATTCAAAGGACATTTGCTCAAAAGTGACGTTACAAGTTTATCATCTTTCAAAGCAGAATGACTTTCTCATTGCACCTCAACTGTAGTGTGCGATATACCAAAGCTAATTTGCAAACATTTCTGTAAAGTGATATATGGCGTTTTGGTATAAAACTCTTCTCAAATTTCCATATCTGAGCTCAGAGGAGATGAGAGATGTAATGTTTGTCTCTGTTGTGTTGAAGACCAATCAAGCAGGAGAGACCAGCCTCCCCTGTTCCCAGCTGTGTGTCCATGAACAGTGACCGGTCTATGGAACCTCCTATAATGTTTAGAGAGGAAGACTTTTCTACTGAACAAAGGTAAGAAGAACTCATGGGTCCTGGTCAGTGAGTTAAACAACACTGTCTCTAGTCATTTCTCCTCCCATTTTCCCATTTATTGTTGTTGTTTTCATTTTGTCCACAGAAACCAACAGGAGAGATCAGAGTCAGAGATTCTCAGTGGTCAGTCTTCCCAGAGTCATCAAACAGACCTGGACTCCATATTCAGTGTATGTGGTCCTGTTATGTACATTTGTTTTTGTTTACCTCAAGTAAAGTTGATCTGTCAATCATTCATTAATGTGTTAATGAGAAAGCATGTTGTTTCTTGCTTAACTTATTTACTTTATTTATTTCAGTTGCTTGAAGAGAATATTATAACATTTGTGAAGAACGAGCTGAAGATGTTCAAGAGGATTCTTAGTCCAGAACTCCCAGAAGGCTTTGAGAGTCAGAAGCAGGATAAGGAAGTGGTGGATGCTGAAGATGAGAAGCAGGAGAGCAGTGCCAGAGAGGGGGCTCTGAAGATCACACTGCACATCCTGAGGAAAATGAACCAGAAGGAGCTTGCTGACACACTGGAGAAATGTAAGATCTGTCTGACTCATGTTGAATGATGTTTTATAACATTTAAAAGCTGTAGCTAAAGTACAGTTAAAGTAGCTGTGTAACTCAATGATATTGTAGCAGCCTTAACACAACACCTAGTGACCTCATCGAGTAGCAGCAGGGATGTGTTGTGGTGATTCATTTAGAGAGAGAGAACATTAATAATACCATCAATAATAGCAATAATAATATAATAATAACAATAATAATAACACCAGTCTGTAATGACGTAATATTAATATCCTCTGTGTTATTTCTTCATTCAGATGAGCTTGCTGTGATTTGCCAACGTGAACTCAAATCTAATCTAAAGAAGAAGTTTCAATGTGTATTTGAGGGGATCGCTAAACAAGGAAACCCAACACTTCTCAATAAGATCTACACAGAGCTCTACATCACAGAGGGTGGAACAGGAGAGGTCAATAAGGAACATGAGCTGAAACAGATTGAGACAACAACCAGGAAACAAGCAAGACCAGAGACTGCAATCAAATGTAACGACATCTTCAAACCCTTAACTGGACAAGACAAACCTATCAGAACTGTGCTGACAAAGGGAATCGCTGGCATTGGAAAAACAGTCTCTGTGCAGAAGTTCATTCTGGACTGGGCTGAAGGAAAAGCAAATCAGGATGTCCAATTTGTGTTTTCATTCCCTTTTCGGGAGCTGAATTTGATGAAAGAGGACAAACACACTTTAATTGAACTTCTTAATCACTTCTCAATGGAAACCAAAGATTCAAGAATCTCCAACTACAACAAGTACAAAGTTGTGTTCATCTTTGATGGTCTGGATGAGTGCCGACTGCCCCTAGACTTCCAGAAGAACAAGATCTGTTGTGACGTCACAGAGTCAACCTCAGTGGATGTTCTGCTGACAAATCTCATCAAGGGAAATCTGCTCCCCTCTGCTCTCCTCTGGATAACTACCCGACCTGCAGCAGCCAATAAGATCCCTTCATGGTGTGTTGACCAGGTGACAGAGGTACGAGGGTTCAATGACCCACAGAAGGAGGAGTACTTCAGGAAGAGATTCAGTGATGAGGACCTGGCCAGCAGAATCATCTCACACATAAAGACATCAAGGTGCCTCCACATCATGTGCCACATTCCAGTCTTCTGTTGGATTTCTGCAACAGTCCTTGAACACATGCTGAAACATAAGAGAGAAGAGATACCCAAGACTCTGACTGAGATGTACACACACCTTGTGGTGTTTCATACCAAACAGAAGAATGAAAAGTATCTTGGGAAAGAAGAGACAGGTCCACACTGGAATAAAGAGAGCATTCTGTCACTGGGAAAACTGGCTTTTCAACAGCTTGTGAAGGGCAATCAGATTTTATATGAAAAAGACCTGAAAGAAGCTGGCATTGACGTCAATGAAGCCTCAGTGTACTCAGGATTGTGCACACAGCTCTTTAAAGAGGAATGTGGGCTGTACCAGGACAAGGTGTACTGCTTTGTTCATCTGAGCATTCAGGAGTTTCTGGCTGCTGTATATGTGTTCCTCTCATTCATCAACAACAATGAGAATCTAATGGCCAAAACTCAATCAACGTCCAGGAAACTTTCTGTGAGGAAAAGACAGAAGCCTAAATTTACTGTCTACAAGAGTGCTGTGGATAAAGCCTTACAAAGTGAGACAGGAAACCTGGACCTTTTCCTCCGCTTCCTTCTGGGCCTCTCACTGGAGTCCAATCAGAAGCACTTACGAGGTCTACTGACAAAGACAAGAAGCAGCTCACAGAGCCATGAAGAAACAGTCAAGTACATCAAGGAGAAGATCAGGGAGAATCTCTCTCCAGAGAGGAGCATCAATCTGTTCCACTGTCTGAATGAACTGAATGACCATTCTCTAGTGGAGGAGATCCAAAGCTACCTGAGATCAGGAAGTCTCTCAGAACCCAACCTGTCACCTGCACAGTGGTCAGCTCTGGTCTTTGTGTTGCTGACTTCAGAAAAGGAGCTGGATGTGTTTGACCTGAAGAAATACTCCAGATCAGAGGAAGGTCTTCTGAGGCTGCTGCCAGTGGTCAAAGCCTCCAGAGCTGTTCTGTGAGTAAATAAAATGACATTTAAGAACTAATCATCAGGAAGAAATATTCAGTTTAGAGACAAATATGTATTATTGAAAAACCTTTTGAATCAATGTATTTATTTTCACATTATTATAACGTTATCAACATACAAATCTTGGAGACGGAAGATGAATATATATGTTGTTTGAGAGAATAAACCAAATGCATCTGCAATTGTCCCTCTACACTACTTGTGTTAATTTAACAGTGTGTTTGTGAAGTCATGATGATCTCTTTGTAGGCTGTCAGGCTGTCTAGTCACAGAGGAAGGCTGTGCTTCTCTGGTCTCAACTCTGAAGTCAAAACCCTCACACCTGAGAGAGCTGGATCTGAGTAACAATGACCTGAAGGATTCAGGAGTGAAGCTGCTCTCTGCTGGACTGGGGAATCCCCACTGTAAACTGGAGACTCTGAGGTCAGTATTCCTGTACTTGGTCAACAAGTGATAACTAATCACCAGATCCACATGTGTTTACCAGACACACATCGTCCACACCATATGAGAGGTTAGCATGTTTTGTTGTAGTCTCTGTTATTGGTAATGGTGAGAGGTTAGCATGTTTTGTTGTAGCCTCTGTTATTGGTAATGGTGAGAGGTTAGTATGTTTTGTTGTATCCTCTGTTATTGGTAATGGTGAGAGGTTAGCATGTTTTGTTGTAGCCTCTGTTATTGGTAATGGTGAGAGGTTAGTATGTTTTGTTGTATCCTCTGTTATTGGTAATGGTGAGAGGTTAGTATGTTTTGTTGTGTCCTCTGTTATTGGTAATGGTGAGAGGTTAGTATGTTTTGTTGTAGTCTCTGTTATTGGTAATGGTGAGAGGTTAGCATGTTTTGTTGTAGTCTCTGTTATTGGTAATTGTGAGAGGTTAGTATTTTTATTTTTATTTTTATTTCACCTTTATTTAAAACCTCTTATGACTCGCCATCCCGGATCCGGGATTGTGACTACGGCTCAAGCTCATTACCATAACGCACAATGCGAAAAAATATTCCTAAAAATATTTAACCTCCACACATTAACAAGTCCAATAGCTCAAATGAAAGATAAACATCTTGTTAATAGCAAGTCAGATTTCTAAAATGTTTTACGGCGAAAACATAGCACATATTTATATTAGATAACCACCGAAACAAAAGGCAAGGGGCGGCCATTTTGTCCCAGAAAAAATAAAATTTAAAAGTAGGATTAATTAAAAAATAAATAATTCACTAACCTTTTTGAAAATCTTCATCAGATGACAGTAATATTACATGTTACACAGTACATATTTTTTTTCAATAATATGCCATTTATATCCATAAATCTCGGTTTACAATGACGACATTTCAAAAAATGCTACTAAAATGTCCGGAGAAATGATGATAGCTCCGACAGATAACGTCAGATAACAAGCAATAAACATGACTAAATATACATGTTCTACATATATTTACAAAGATACACTTCTTCTTAATGCAACCGCTGTATTATAATTATTTTTAACGTTACAGACATCGTTCACTGGGCTATACTATGAGTCAGCGCTCAGATATTAGCAGTATGTCTCCTCTACGTTTGGAGTCCACAGAAACACCAAATAACCACATAAATATTCCCTTACCTTTGATGTTCTTCCATCAGGAGACGTAGACGGAGTAATACTTACCCAATACATTGTTTGGTTTCACGTTGTGTATCTCTGTATTAGCACATGTTAACAGCTTCGGCTGAAATGCATCCAAAATGACTTCTGGTCCAGCACTCTTGCGCATCAAAACTTCCAATTTACATATTATATGTCCACTAAACTGGTCAAACAATGTGAAAAATCGAGCTTTATGATGTTTTTAGCATGTAGAACAAAGATCAACGCTAACAGACAAACCGGCTTCAAATGCTGGATCATGGAAAAAGACGTACTCCAAATCGGCCGCGCGCAAAAGAGTGCCTGTTTTTCAGAGGGACACGAGCAATTTCGCCCGCGAAACGTGCAGGGCTCGTGGGATTCTCACAATGAACGTGGCATTTGAAAGCTGACATCACGCTGAACACATAGAGACTGTTCCTGGATCCGTAGCTGCCTGGGAAGGGTGGGGGCCATGACGTCAAAGTTGACCCAACTTTTCTCTTCACAAGAGAGGATTTGGGAGAAAGGCTGCCCTGAGAGTTCTGCTTTACATACAGACATAATTTAAACTGTTTTAGAAACTTTAGAGTGTTTTCTATTCAATAATATTTTTATATGCATATATTAGCAATTTTGGGAAAAAATATTTTCAGTTTACTATGGGTACGCATTTTCTCCAACGGGGGCAGTATAGAGGGGTAGTCTTCAGTCTACCCTCTACTTTTTCGAACATTCTGTTAAAAATCGCACAACATTTCAGCGCCCTGCTACTCATGCCAGGAATATAGTATATGCATATGATTAGAATGTGTGGATAGAAAAGACTCAGACGTTTATAAAACTGGTTAAATCACGGCTGTGGCTTTAACAGAACGTGAGTTTCATTGAAAAGTGCAGGAAAATCTGATCACTGAAAGTGGAAAAATATATCCATCAGCCGCTTCAACCCATTGTTATGGGCGAAAGACATTAAATATGGCTGAGGTTGCAGTACCTACAGCTTCCACACGATGTCAACAGTCTTGTCATTTGCCTAGGATTTGTTTCTTGGTCAAACGAACAAGAGACAGCCCATTTCGTCCGGTCTCCGACCGGATATTTTGGTTGAGAAATACACGGACAGTATTTCAAGATGGAGCCCTATAGAAACATTTTGTCTCGTGATTAATTTGATCGCTTATTAACGTTTACTAATACCTAAAGTTGCATTACAAAAGTATTTCGAAGTGTTTTGTGAAAGTTTATCGTCGACTTTTTGAATTTTAAAAAATGACGTTACGTTATGAAACGCTATTTTTTTTCGTATATCACACAGTCTACATATAACGATATCTAGGCTATATATGGACCGATTTAATCGAAAAAAAAGACCCAATAGTGATTATGGGACATCTAGGAGTGCCAACAAAGAAGATGGTCAAAGGTAATGAATGTTTTATATTTTATTGTGCGGTTTGTGTAGCGCCGAATATGCTAATTATTTTGTTTACGTCCCCTGCGGGTCTTTTGTGGTGTTACATGCTATCAGATAATAGCTTCTCATGCTTTCGCCGAATAGCATTTAAAAAATCTGACTTGTTGCCTGGATTCACAACGAGTGTAGCTTTAATTCAATACCCTGCATGTGTATTTTAATGAATGTTTGAGTTTTAACTAATACTATTAGCATTTAGCGTAGCGCATTTGCATTTCCAGAGCTCTAGATGGGACGCCTGCGTGCCAGGTACGAGCAAGAGGTTAAGGTAGGCTAGTTGAGAACAAGTTCTCATTTGCAACTGCGACCTGGCCAAGATAAAGCATAGCAGTGTGAACAGACAACACAGTTACACATGGAGTAAACAATTAACAGGTCAATAACACAGTAGAAAAAAAGGGAGAGTCTATATACAATGTGTGCAAAAGGCATGAGGAGGTAGGCGAATGATTACAATTTTGCAGATTAACACTGGAGTGATAAATGATCAGATGGTCATGTACAGGTAGAGATATTGGTGTGCAAAAGAGCAGAAAAGTAAATAAATAAAAACAGTATAAAAACAGTATGGGAATGAGGTAGGTGAAAATGGGTGGGCTATTTACCAATAGACTATGTACAGCTGCAGCGATCGGTTAGCTGCTCAGATAGCTGATGTTTGAAGTTGGTGAGGGAGATAAAAGTCTCCAACTTCAGCGATTTTTGCAGTTCATTCCAGTCACTGGCAGCAGAGTACTGGAACGAAAGGCGGCCAAATGAGGTGTTGGCTTTAGGGATGATCAGTGAGATACACCTGCTGGAGCGCGTGCTACGGATGGGTGTTGCCATCGTGACCAGTGAACTGAGATAAGGCGGAGCTTTACCTAGCATGGACTTGTAGATGACCTGGAGCCAGTGGGTCTGGCGACGAATATGTAGCGAGGGCCAGCCGACTAGAGCATACAAGTCGCAGTGGTGGGTGGTATAAGGTGCTTTAGTGACAAAACGGATGGCACTGTGATAAACTGCATCCAGTTTGCTGAGTAGAGTATTGGAAGCCATTTTGTAGATGACATCTCCGAAGTCGAGGATCGGTAGGATAGTCAGTTTTACTAGGGTAAGCTTGGCGGCGTGAGTGAAGGAGGCTTTGTTGCGGAATAGAAAGCCGACTCTTGATTTGATTTTCGATTGGAGATGTTTGATATGAGTCTGGAAGGAGAGTTTGCAGTCTAGCCAGACACCTAGGTACTTATAGATGTCCACATATTCAAGGTCGGAACCATCCAGGGTGGTGATGCTAGTCGGGCATGCGGGTGCAGGCAGCGATCGGTTGAAAAGCATGCATTTGGTTTTACTAGCGTTTAAGAGCAGTTGGAGGCCACGGAAGGAGTGTTGTATGGCATTGAAGCTCGTTTGGAGGTTAGATAGCACAGTGTCCAATGACGGGCCGAAAGTATATAGAATGGTGTCGTCTGTGTAGAGGTGGATCAGGGAATCGCCCGCAGCAAGAGCAACATCATTGATATATACAGAGAAAAGAGTCGGCCCGAGAATTGAACCCTGTTGGCACCCCCATAGAGACTGCCAGAGGACCGGACAGCATGCCCTCCGATTTGACACACTGAACTCTGTCTGCAAAGTAATTGGTGAACCAGGCAAGGCAGTCATCCGAAAAACCGAGGCTACTGAGTCTGCCGATAAGAATATGGTGATTGACAGAGTCGAAGGCCTTGGCAATGTCGATGAAGACGGCTGCACAGTACTGTCTTTTATCGATGGCGGTTATGATATCGTTTAGTACCTTGAGTGTGGCTGAGGTGCACCCGTGACCGGCTCGGAAACCAGATTGCACAGCGGAGAAGGTACGGTGGGATTCGAGATGGTCAGTGACCTGTTTGTTGACTTGGCTTTCGAAGACCTTAGATAGGCAGGGCAGGATGGATATAGGTCTGTAACAGTTTGGGTCCAGGGTGTCTCCCCCTTTGAAGAGGGGGATGACTGCGGCAGCTTTCCAATCCTTGGGGATCTCAGATGATATGAAAGAGAGGTTGAACAGGCTGGTAATAGGGGTTGCGACAATGGCGGCGGATAGTTTCAGAAATAGAGGGTCCAGATTGTCAAGCTCAGCTGATTTGTACGGGTCCAGGTTTTGCAGCTCTTTCAGAACATCTGCTATCTGTTTTTGGGTAAAGGAGAACCTGGAGAGGCTTGGGCGAGGAGCTGCGGGGGGGGCGGAGCTGTTGGCCGAGGTTGTAGTAGCCAGGCGAAAGGCATGGCCAGCCGTTGAGAAATGCTTATTGAAGTTTTCGATAATCATGGATTTATCGGTGGAGACCGTGTTACCTAGCCTCAGTGCAGTGGGCAGCTGAGAGGAGGTGCTCTTGTTCTCCATGGACTTCACAGTGTCCCAGAACTTTTTGGAGTTGGAGCTATGGGATGCAAACTTCTGCCTGAAGAAGCTGGCCTTAGCTTTCCTGACTGACTGCGTTTATTGGTTCCTGACTTCCCTGAACAGTTACATATCACGGGGACTATTCGATGCTATTGCAGTCCGCCACAGGATGTTTTTGTGCTGGTCGAGGGCAGTCAGGTCTGGAGTGAACCAAGGGATGTATCTGTTCTTGGTTCTGCATTTTTTGAACGGAGCATGCTTATCTAAAATGGTGAGGAAGTTACTTTTAAAGAATGACCAGGCATCCTCATGAGGTCAATGTCCTTCCAGGATACCCGGGCCAGGTCAATTAGAAAGGCCTGCTCACAGAAGTGTTTTAGGGAGCGTTTGACAGTGATGAGGGGTGGTCGTTTGACTGCGGCTCCATGGCGGATACAGGCAATGAGGCAGTGATCGCTGAGATCCTGGTTGAAGACAGCGGAGGTGTATTTGGAGGGCCAGTTTGTCAGGATGACGTCTATGAGGGTGCCCTTGTTTACAGAGTTAGGGTTGTACCTGGTGGGTTCCTTGATGTTTTGTGTGAGATTGAGGGCATCTAGCTTAGATTGTAGGACTGCCAGGGTGTTAAGCATATCCCAGTTTCGGTCACCTAACAGAACAAACTCTGAAGCTAGATGGGGGGCGATCAATTCACAAATGGTGTCTAGGGCACAACTGGGAGCTGAGGGGGGTCGGTAGCAGGTGGCAACAGTGAGAGACTTATTTCTGGAGAGAGTAATTTTCAAAATTAGTAGTTCGAACTGTTTGGGTATGGACCTGGAAAGTATGACATTACTTTGCAGGCTATCTCTGCAGTAGACTGCAACTCCTCCCCCTTTGGCAGTTCTATCTTGACGGAAGATGTTATAGTTGGGTATGGAAATCTCTGAATTTTTGGTGGCCTTCCTGAGCCAGGATTCAGACACGGCAAGGAAATCAGGGTTAGCAGAGTGTGCTAAAGCAGTGAGTAAAACAAACTTAGGGAGGAGGCTTCTGATGTTGACATGCATGAAACCAAAGCTTTTTCGATCACAGAAGTCAACAAATGAGGGTGCCTGGGGACATGCAGGGCATGGGTTTACCTCCACATCACCCGGGGAACAGAGAAGGAGTAGTATGAGGGTGCGGCTAAAGGCTATCAAAACTGGTCGCCTAGAACGTTGGGGACAGAGAATAAGAGGAGCAGGTTTCTGGGCATGGTAGAATATATTCAGGGCATAATGCGCAGACAGGGGTATGGTGGGGTGCGGGTACAGCGGAGGTAAGCCCAGGCACTGGGTGATGATGAGAGAGGTTGTATCTCTGGACATGCTGGTTGTAATGGGTGAGTGGGGGGGGGTGGGACAAAGGAGGTAACAGGGGTATGAAGAGTGGAACTAGGGGCTCCATTGTGAACTAAAACAATGATAACTAACCTGAACAACAGTATACAAGGCATATTGACATTTGAGAGAGACATACAGCGAGGCATACAGTAATCACAGGTGTTGATTTGGGAAAGCTAGTTAAAACAGTAGGTGAGGCTAATCAGCTAGCACAACAAACAGCAGGTAAAATGGCGTTGACTAGGCAACTGGGCCGACAGATAAAACAAATAAGCAGAATGGAGTACCGTGATTAATGGACAGTCCAGCGTGCATCAGCTATGTAGCCAAGAGATCAGTGTCCAGGGGGCAGCGGTGGATGGGCAGGGAAGCTGGACTGGCGAGTGTTATCCAGGTTAAAAAAACTAACAATGACTAAATAGCTTGTAGCTAGTTAGCTGGTTAGCGTCTGGAGGTTCTTGAGTATGTTTTGTTGTAGTCTCTGTTATTGGTAATGGTGAGAGGTTAGCATGTTTTGTTGTAGTCTCTGTTATTGGTAATGGTGAGAGGTTAGTATGTTTTGTTGTAGTCTCTGTTATTGGTAATGGTTAGAGGTTAGTATGTTTTGTTGTAGTTTCTGTTATTGGTAATGGTGAGAGGTTAACATGTTTTGTTGTAGCCTCTGTTATTGGTAATGGTGAGAGGTTAGTATGTTTTGTTGTAGTCTCTGTTATTGGTAATGGTGAGAGGTTAGTATGTTTTGTTGTAGTCTCTGTTATTGGTAATGGTTAGAGGTTAGTATGTTTTGTTGTAGCCTCTGTTATTGGTAATGGTAAGACGTTAGCATGTTTTGTTGTAGTCTGTTATTGGTAATGGTGAGAGGTTAGCATGTTTTGTTGTAGTCTGTTATTGGTAATGGTGAGAGATTAGCATGTTTTGTTGATGTATCTGTTATTGGTAATGGTGAGAGGTTATCATGTTTTGTTGTAGCCTCTGTTATTGGTAATGGTGAGAGGTTATCATGTTTTGTTGTAGTCTCTGTTATTGGTAATGGTGAGAGGTTAGCATGTTTTGTTGAAGCCTCTGTTATTGGTAATGGTGAGAGGTTAGCATGTTTTGTTGTAGTCTCTGTTATTGGTAATGGTGAGAGGTTAGCATGTTTTGTTGTAGCCTCTGTTATTGGTAATGGTGAGAGGTTAGCATGTTTTGTTGGAGCATCTGTTATTGGTAATGGTGAGAGGTTAGTATGTTTTGTTGTAGCCTCTGTTATTGGTACTGGTGAGAGGTTAGCATGTTTTGTTGTAGCCTCTGTTATTGGTAATGGTGAGAGGTTAGCATGTTTTGTTGATGTATCTGTTATTGGTAATGGTGAGAGGTTAGCATGTTTTGTTGTATCCTCTGTTATTGGTAATGGTGAGAGTTTAGCATGTTTTGTTGTATCCTCTGTTATTGGTAATGGTGAGAGGTTAGTATGTTTTGTTGATGTATCTGTTATTGGTAATGGTGAGAGGTTAGCATGTTTTGTTGTAGCGTCTGTTATTGGTAATGGTGAGAGTTTAGCATGTTTTGTTGATGTATCTGTTATTGGTAATGGTGAGAGGTTAGCATGTTTTGTTGTAGCGTCTGTTATTGGTAATGGTGAGAGTTTAGCATGTTTTGTTGTATCCTCTGTTATTGGTAATGGTGAGAGGTTAGCATGTTTTGTTGATGTATCTGTTATTGGTAATGAAGTATCTGTTATTGGTAATGGTGAGAGGTTAGCATGTTTTGTTGAAGTATCTGTTATTGGTAATGGTGAGAGGTTAGCATGTTTTGTTGTAGTCTCTGTTATTGGTAATGGTGAGAGGTTAGCATGTTTTGTTGTAGTCTCTGTTATTGGTACTGGTGAGAGGTTAGCATGTTTTGTTGTAGCCTCTGTTATTGGTACTGGTGAGAGGTTAGCATGTTTTGTTGTAGTCTCTGTTATTGGTAATGGTGAGAGGTTAGCATGTTTTGTTGAAGTATCTGTTATTGGTAATGGTGAGATGTTAGAGTGTTGTGTTGTAGCCTCTGTTATTGGTAATGGTGAGAGGTTAGCATGTTTTGTTGTAGCGTCTGTTATTGGTAATGGTGAGAGTTTAGCATGTTTTGTTGATGTATCTGTTATTGGTAATGGTGAGAGGTTAGCATGTTGTGTTGTAGCCTCTGTTATTGGTAATGGTGAGAGGTTAGCATGTTTTGTTGAAGTATCTGTTATTGGTAATGGTGAGAGGTTAGCATGTTGTGTTGTAGTCTCTGTTATTGGTAATGGTGAGATGTTAGAGTGTTGTGTTGTAGCCTCTGTTATTGGTAATGGTGAGATGTTAGAGTGTTGTGTTGTAGCCTCTGTTATTGGTAATAGTGAGAGGTTAGCATGTTTTGTTATAGTCTCTGTTATTGGTAATGGTGAGATGTTAGAGTGTTGTGTTGTATCCTCTGTTATTGGTAATGGTGAGAGGTTAGTATGTTTTGTTGTAGTCTCTGTAACTTTCTCACTCATTATTATTAATGATTCGTTAATGATTTGTATTAATCATGGCATCATCAGGATTAATTAGTAGTGTTTAGAAACATTTTATCTACTCTCTTAGACAGAATATTACTCATCATACACCATTCAGTTTCTATTGGGCAAAACACTACCAAAACAAACTGCAAATGAGTCAATGTCACCTCATATGAAACATTTGATCTCAAATCCAAAATGCTGGAGTATAGAGTCACGTTTAAAATGTCAGCTTCACTGTCAAAATAGATATGGTGTTGGCTTTATTCTCAATACAATCTAAGTCTGATACCTCACTGTCTGTCGTTTGACTGATACTGCTTTTTAAACTGGTCTGATCAGTGCTCAAATATTTGTAGAATACATTTTTCTCTCTACAAGAAATATTATGATCATTTATAATCATGAAACATTCCTTCATTTATGAAAAGCAGGTTTCAGGACACTGATGAATCTGAACGTTAAAAACAAATATACTGCCAGTATTTTCACCACCAAAGAATATCAGTGTGATTTTAATATGAATTGACTCTTTGCAGGCTGTCAGGCTGTCTAGTCACAGAGGAAGGCTGTGCTTCTCTGGTCTCAGCTCTGAGGTCAAACCCCTCACACCTGAGAGAGCTGGATCTGAGGAACAATGACCTGAAGGATTCAGGAGTGAAGCTGCTCTCTGCTGGACTGGGGAATCCCCACTGTAAACTGGAGACTCTGAGGTCAGTATTCCTGTAGTTGGTCAACAAGTGATAACTGTTCACCAGATCCACATGTGTTTACCAGGCACACATAGTCCACACCATATGTGTTTGGACAGTGAATCGTAGTTTTACATTTGGTGCTATTCTCCAGCATTTTGGATTTGAGATATAATGTTTCATATTAGGAGACAGTACAGAATGTCACCTTTTATTTAAGGTTAATGGTGAGAGGTTAGCATGTTTTGTTGTATCCCCTGTTTAGAGAAAAATATTTATTATTGAAAAACGTTTTGAATCAATGTATTTATTTTCACATTAGTATAACATTATGACCATACAAATCTTGGAGACGGAAGATGAATATATATGTTCTTTGAGAGAATAAGCCAATTGCATCTGCAATTGTCCCTCTACACGACTTGTGTTAATTTAACAGTGTGTTTGTGAAGTCATGATGATCTCTTTGCAACAACAAGTGATAACTAATCAACAGATCCACATGTGTTTACCAGGCACACATAGTCCACACCATATGAGAGGTTAGCATGTTTTGTTGTAGCCTCTGTTATTGGTAATGGTGAGAGGTTAGCATGTTTTGTTGTAGCCTCTGTTACTGGTAATGGTGAGAGGTTAGCATGTTTTGTTGTAGCCTCTGTTATTGGTAATGGTGAGGTAATGGTGAGAGGTTAGCATGTTTTGTTGTATCCTCTGTTATTGGTAATGGTGAGAGTTTAGCATGTTTTGTTGTATCCTCTGTTATTGGTAATGGTGAGAGGTTAGCATGTTTTGTTGTAGCCTCTGTTATTGGTAATGGTGAGAGGTTAGTATGTTTTGTTGTAGTCTCTGTTATTGGAAATGGTGAGAGGTTAGCATGTTTTGTTGTAGTCTCTGTTATTGGTAATGGTGAGAGGTTAGCATGTTTTGTTGTAGCCTCTGTTATTGGTAATGGTGAGAGGTTAGCATGTTTTGTTGTAGCCTCTGTTATTGGTAATGGTGAGAGGTTAGCATGTTTTGTTGTAGCCTCTGTTATTGGTAATGGTGAGAGGTTAGCATGTTTTGTTGTAGTCTCTGTTATTGGTAATGGTGAGAGGTTAGCATGTTTTGTTGTAGCCTCTGTTATTGGTAATGGTGAGAGGTTAGCATGTTTTGTTGTAGCCTCTGTTATTGGTAATGGTGAGAGGTTAGCATGTTTTGTTGTAGTCTCTGTTATTGGTAATGGTGAGAGGTTAGCATGTTTTGTTGTAGCCTCTGTTATTGGTAATGGTGAGAGGTTAGCATGTTTTTTTGTATCATCTGTTATTGGTAATGGTGAGAGGTTAGCATGTTTTGTTGTAGCCTCTGTAATTGGTAATGGTGAGAGGTTAGTATGTTTTGTTGTAGCCTCTGTTATTGGTAATGGTGAGAGGTTAGTATGTTTTGTTGTAGCCTCTGTTATTGGTAATGGTGAGAGGTTAGTATGTTTTGTTGTAGTCTCTGTTATTGGAAATGGTGAGAGGTTAGCATGTTTTGTTGTAGTCTCTGTTATTGGTAATGGTGAGAGGTTAGCATGTTTTGTTGTAGCCTCTGTTATTGGTAATATTGAGAGGTGAGCATGTTTTGTTGTATCCTCTGTTATTGGTAATGGTGAGAGGTTAGCATGTTTTGTTGTTTATTTCACCTTTATTTAATCAGGTAGGCAAGTTGAGAACAAGTTTTCATTTACAATTGCGACCTGGCCAAGATAAAGCAAAGCAGTTCAACACAAACAACAACACAGAGTTACACATGAAGTAAAACAAACATACAGTCAATAATACAGTAGAAACAAGTCTATATACGATGTGAGCAAATGAGTTGATATAAGAGAGGTAAAGGCAAAAAAAGGCCATGGTGGCGAAGTAAATACAATATAGCAAGTAAAACACTGGAATGGTAGATTTGCATTGGAAGAATGTGCAAAGTAGAGATAGAAATAATGGGGTGCAAAGGAGCAAAATAAATAAATAAATACATGTGGGAAAGAGGTAGTTGTTTGGGCTAAATTATAGGTGGGCTATGTACAGGTGCAGTAAACTCTGAGCTGCTCTGACAGTTGGTGCTTAATAAAGCTAGTGAGGGAGATAAGTGTTTCCAGTTTCAGAGATTTTTGTAGTTCGTTCCTGTCATTGGCAGCAGAGAACTGGAAGGAGAGGCGGCCAAAGAAAGAATTGGTTTTGGGGTGACCAGAGGGATATACCTGGTGGAGCGCATGCTACAGGTGGGTGATGCTATGGTGACCAGCAAGCTGAGATAAGGGGGGACTTTATGTAGCAGGGTCTTGTAGATGACATGGAGCCAGTGGGTTTGGCGATGAGAATGAAGCGAGGGCCAGCCAACGAGAGCGTACAGGTCGCAATGGTGCGTAGTACATGGGGCTTTGGTGACAAAACGGATGGCACTGTGATAGACTGCATCCAATAAGAGCGTCTGCTAAATGACTTAAATGTAAATGTAAATGTATTGGAGGCTATTTTGTAAATGACATCGCCGAAGTCGAGGATTAGTAGGATGGTCAGTTTTACAAGGGTATGTTTGGCAAAATGAGTGAAGGATGCTTTGTTTGCGAAATAGGAAGCCAATTCTAGATTTAACTTTGGATTGGAGATGTTTGATGTGGGTCTGGAAGGAGAGTTTACAGTCTAACCGGACACCTCGGTATTTGTAGTTGTCCACATATTCTAAGTCAGAGCCGTCCAGAGTAGTGATGTTGGACAGGCGGGCAGGTGCAGGCAGTTGAAGACTGACTTGAGATGTTAGCATGTTTTGTTGTAGCCTCTGTTATTGGTAATGGTGAGAGGTTAGCATGTTTAGTTGTAGCCTCTGTTATTGGTAATGGTGAGAGGTTAGTATGTTTTGTTGTAGCCCCTGTTATTGGTAATGGTGAGAGGTTAGTATGTTTTGTTGTAGCCTCTGTTATTGGTAATGGTGAGAGGTTAGTATGTTTTGTTGTAGCCTCTGTTATTGGTAATGGTGAGAGGTCAGCATGTTTTGTTGTAGCCTCTGTTATTTACATTTACATTTAAGTCATTTAGTAGACGCTCTTATCCAGAGCGACTTACAAATTGGTGCATTCACCTTATGACATCCAGTGGAACAGCCACTTTACAATAGTGCATCTAAATCTTTTAAGGGGGGGGTGAGAAGGATTACTTTATCCTATCCTAGGTATTCCTTAAAGAGGTGGGGTTTCAGGTGTCTCCGGAAGGTGGTGATTGACTCCGCTGTCCTGGCGTCGTGAGGAGTTTGTTCCACTATTGGGGGCCAGAGCAGTGAACAGTTTTGACTGGGCTGAGCGGGAACTGTACTTCCTCAGTGGTAGGGAGGCGAGCAGGCCAGAGGTGGATGAACGCAGTGCCCTTGTTTGGGTGTAGGGCCTGATCAGAGCCTGGAGGTACTGAGGTGCCGTTCCCCTCACAGCTCCGTAGGCAAGCACCATGGTCTTGTAGCGGATGCGAGCTTCAACTGGAAGCCAGTGGAGAGAGCGGAGGAGCGGGGTGACGTGAGAGAACTTGGGAAGGTTGAACACCAGACGGGCTGCGGCGTTCTGGATGAGTTGTAGGGGTTTAATGGCACAGGCAGGGAGCCCAGCCAACAGCGAGTTGCAGTAATCCAGACGGGAGATGAAAAGTGCCTGGATTAGGACCTGCGCCGCTTCCTGTGTGAGGCAGGGTCGTACTCTGCGGATGTTGTAGAGCATGAACCTACAGGAACGGGCCACCGCCTTGATGTTAGTTGAGAACGACAGGGTGTTGTCCAGGATCACGCCAAGGTTCTTAGCGCTCTGGGAGGAGGACACAATGGAGTTGTCAACCGTGATGGCGAGATCATGGAACGGGCAGTCCTTCCCCGGGAGGAAGAGCAGCTATGTCTTGCCGAGGTTCAGCTTGAGGTGGTGATCCGTCATCCACACTGATATGTCTGCCAGACATGCAGAGATGCGATTCGCCACCTGGTCATCAGAAGGGGGAAAGGAGAAGATTAATTGTGTGTCATCTACATAACAATGATAGGAGAGACCATGTGAGGTTATGACAGAGCCAAGTGACTTGGTGTATAGCGAGAAATAGGAGAGGGCCTAGAACAGAGCCCTGGGGGACACCAGTGGTGAGAGCGCGTGGTGAGGAGACAGATTCTCGCCACGCCACCTGGTAGGAGCGACCTGTCAGGTAGGACGCAATCCAAGCGTGGGCCGCGCCGGAGATGCCCAACTCGGAGAGGGTGGAGAGGAGGATCTGATGGTTCACAGTATCGAAGGCAGCCGATAGGTCTAGAAGGATGAGAGCAGAGGAGAGAGAGTTAGCTTTAGCAGTGCGGAGCGCCTCCGTGATACAGAGAAGAGCAGTCTCAGTTGAATGACTAGTCTTGAAACCTGACTGATTTGGATCAAGAAGGTCATTCTGAGAGAGATAGCGAGAGAGCTGGCCAAGGACGGCACTTTCAAGAGTTTTGGAGAGAAAAGAAAGAAGGGATACTGGTCTGTAGTTGTTGACATCGGAGGGATCGAGTGTAGGTTTTTTCAGAAGGGATGCAACTCTCGCTCTCTTGAAGACGGAAGGGATGTAGCCAGCGGTCAGGGATGAGTTGATGAGCGAGGTGAGGTAAGGGAGAAGGTCTCCGGAAATGGTCTGGAGAAGAGAGGAGGGGATAGGGTCAAGCGTGCAGGTTGTTGGGCGGCCGGCCATCACAAGACACGAGATTTCATCTGGAGAGAGAGGGGAGAAAGAGGTCAGAGCACAGGGTAGGGCAGTGTGAGCAGAACCAGCGGTGTCGTTTGACTTAGCAAACGAGGATCGGATGTCGTCGACCTTCTTTTCAAAATGGTTGACGAAGTCATCTGCAGAGAGGGAGGAGGGGGGGTGGGATGAGGATTCAGGAGGGAGGAGAAGGTGGCAAAGAGCTTCCTAGGGTTAGAGGCAGATGCTTGGAATTTAGAGTGGTAGAAAGTGGCTTTAGCAGCAGAGACAGAGGAGGAAAATGTAGAGAGGAGGGAGTGAAAGGATGCCAGGTCCGCAGGGAGGCGAGTTTTCCTTCATTTCCGCTCGGCTGCCCGGAGCCCTGTTCTGTGAGCTCGCAATGAGTCGTCAAGCCACGGAGCGGGAGGGGAGGACCGAGCCGGCCTGGAGGATAGGGGACATAGAGAGTCAAAGGATGCAGAAAGGGAGGAGAGGAGGGTTGAGGAGGCAGAATCAGGAGATAGGTTGGAGAAGGTTTGAGCAGAGGGAAGAGATGATAGGATGGAAGAGGAGAGAGTAGCGGGGGAGAGAGAGCGAAGGTTGGGACGGCGCGATACCATCCGAGTAGGGGCAGTGTGGGAAGTGTTGGATGAGAGCGAGAGGGAAAAGGATACAAGGTAGTGGTCGGAGACTTTGGAGGGGAGTTGATATTGGTAATGGTGAGAGGTTATCATGTTTTGTTGTAGTCTCTGTTATTAGTAATGGTGAGAGGTTAGCATGTTTTGTTGTAGTCTGTTATTGGTAATGGTGAGAGGTTAGCATGTTTTGTTGTAGCCTCTGTAACTCTCTCACTCATTATTATTCATGATCTTTCTCAATCATGGCAGTCACAGGCTTGATGTTGTTATTGTGTTCAAAGAATATGGGACCAACTTGTGACTACTTTAATAGTCTATGAGTGGTCAGAAATCTTATGACTTCAAATAGGGGGACTAGATACACAAAGGGCTAGATACATTAAATTAAGTGCTTTTATTTTTCTAAATGTTGAAATAGAAATGTATGAAAATACCCTCAAATAAATGTTGACATTATATACTGTCACCTCATGTGAAACATTTGATCCCAAGTCCAACATTTTGGAGTATAGAGACACATGTAAAATGTTTGTTTCACTGTCAAAATAGATATGGTGTGGACTGTATACTCAATACAGTCTAAATCTGATACCTCACTGTCCAAATAGATATGGTGTGGACTGTATACTCAATACAATCTAAATCTGATACCTCACTGTCTAAATAGATATGGTGTGGACTGTATACTCAATACAATCTAAATCTGATACCTCACTGTCAAAAAAGATATGGTGTGGACTGTATACAATCTAAATCTGATACCTCACTGTGTGTCTTTTGACTGATACTGCTTTTTAAACTGGTCTGGTCAGTCTACTATAATATTTGTACTATACATGTTTCTCTCTACAAGTAATATTATGATCATTTATAATAATGATACATTCATTTATGAATAGGTTTCAGAACACCGATATATCTGAATATGTTGAATATGTCACGACCAAAGAATATCAGTGTGGTTTTAATATGGTTTGACTCTTTGCAGGCTGTCAGGCTGTCTGGTCACAGAGGAAGGCTGTGCTTCTCTGGTCTCAGTTCTGAGGTCAAACCCCTCACACCTGAGAGAGCTGGACCTGAGCTACAATCACCCAGGAGACAAAGGAGTCAGACTGCTCTCTGCTGGACTGGAGGATCCACACTGCAGACTGGAGAAACTCAAGTATGTAGAGGGTTTATGTCAATGTTCACATTCTTAACTTCTTGACTGCCCATCCCTTAAACGGGATAATTGTCATCAGCAACCGCTGAATAGCATAGCGCCTCAGTCAAATAATATTACAAAAAATATTCATATTCATGAAATCACAAGTGCAATATTGCAAAACACAATTTAGCCTTTTGTTAATCCACCTGTCATCTCATATTTTGAAATTATGCTTTACAGCGAAAGCAATCCAAGCTTCTTATCGATCGCATGATAAAACATTAAGTACACTTAGATTCAGGTAGCTTGGTCACGAAAATCAGAAAAGCAATCAAATTAATCGTTTACCTTTGATGATCTTCGGATGTTTTCACTCACGAGACTCCCAGTTACACAACAAATGTTCCATAAAGATTATGTTTAGATTCAAAATACCTCCGTTTGTTTGTCGCGTTATGTTCAGAAATCCACAGGAAAACGCAGATGAAAATTCCAAATAGTTTCCATAATGTCCACAGAAACATGTCAAACGTTTTTTTTATAATCAATTAGCCTGTGGGCTATGCGATTTCAAACAATCTACAGTTTTTGTTTTAAAGAAGCTACTTCAAATGTACTTTAGTGAAAGCTTCCCCAGCTTCCCCAGCCTTATGGACACGCCTATGCCTTCTAATTGTGGCATGAACACAACCAGTCATTATGTTTTCATCTGATTGTCAAACAATCACTTAACCAAGGCGCTCCTGTAGCCTACCTGCACACATTCCTCAGGTTGTTTTTAAAATATATAATCAATAATATATCAACCGCAAATGTCTTTCACAGTAGGAGAGGGAAAAACAATAGCTGTCCATATTCTGTTGCGCGAGCAAAACTCATGTGACCACTTGACACAATGTCATCGTTCTGGCTCATTTTTCAAAATAAAAGCCTGAAACTATGTCTGAAGACTGTTGACACCTGGTTGATATCCCTTTAAATGGAGCAATGTGAGGCTATGGAACATGTATACTACTTCCGGCGCCGACAGAGATGGCCGCCTCGCTTCGCATTCCTAGGAAACTATGCAGTTTTTTGTTTTTTTTACGTGTTATTTCTTACATTGGTACCCCAGGTCATCTTAGGTTTCGTTACATACAGTCGAGAAGAACTACTGAACATAAGAGCAGCGTCAACTCACCATCAGTACGACCAAGAATATGACTTTCGCGAAGCGGATCCTGCGTTCTGCCTTTCACCCAGGACAACGGAATGGATCCCAGCCGGCGACCCCAAAAAACAACTTTGAAAAAGGGGAAAACGAACCGGTAGACTCCGGAGACGGGCACATTGTGCACCACTCCCTAGCATTCTCCTCGCCAATGTCCAGTCTCTTGACAACAAGGTTGATGAAATCCGAGCAAGGGTAGCATTCCAGAGGGACATCAGAGA